>NC_088355.1:33555000-33780000 GCF_036884655.1 Musa acuminata AAA Group
ATGATGAAACTACTTGATATATGTTTATGATTTAATCTGCGTCTTGAGTGACGCAGGATGCTTCGAACAGGATGAGACAATTAAAGCAGGAAAATCATATTGTGCCGAAGGAACATGTCAGAAGATTGGACGTCGGGCCGGTGGATCGGTTGACATATCGACAGAAGGCTTCGGGCCGTGGACTCGGGCATCGGGCCAAGAAGAGCGGGTATTGTGCCAAGGATATCAGAGTTGCAGAGTCAACTGGACGATTGGGCAATAGGCTGCAGGAGAGGACGATGCGCCGAAGAATCCGACGAAGCGTCGAGGGACCAATGACATGTCGGACAACTTGGTTAATTGCTTAGGATTAATTGTCTCGATCGAAGTTTTGTTTTAAATGTGCAGGATTAACTACGATGAAAGTTAGACAAGCAGCAGGAGTTGCGCCGGAGTCAAGTTTATGATCACGTTGGGAGTTCGAGAGTTCGACGGAAGTTCGGACGGTCGTCGGAGGTTCTGCGGGAACAGATCCGAGAAGTCCAGAAGCTTGCCAAGCAAAGCTCGTCGGAACTCGCCAAGTGGATCGTCGCAAGTCCAGGAGTTTGCCGGAAGTCCGCAGGAGGATCACCGAGGGTTCATCGGATGATCGACGGAAGTTCGTCGGAAACTCGCCGGAAGAAGCGATTGACGCATCGGAGCAAAGCTGCAGAAATTGTCTTAGATTTAATCGTAGTTAGCACATTGATTAAGTTGGAAAATGGGAGGTGATCCCATTAGCTTAATCTTGGGGCAATTGGGCCCCTGAAAAGATTGAAATTGGGCCGAATGGAGCTAACCATTCGGACCCTGATTGCACCAGGAGGTGCAACCGCCTAGGCCAGGAGGTGGCACCGCCTGAGCTCAGTCTTCAAGCTAGACTGGGTGGTGCAACCTCCCTGACAGAGAGGTAGCACCGCCTGAGCTCGGTCTTCGAGCTTTGGCAGAGAGGTGCAACCGCCTCAGTCAGGAGGTGGCACCGCCTGGGGCTCAATCTCCGAGCCAGACTCAGGCGGTGCAACCGCTTGGGCTCAGTCTCCGAGCTCTGCCAGGTGGTGCAACCTCTCCAGTCAGGAGGTGCAACCGCCTGATCCCGGAATTCCGGGATTTGATGGTTTTGAGCTCCAAATTTGAACTGGGTTGGGGCCTATAAATACCCCACCCATTCAGCACAAAAAGAAACAGATCCACACCGAATTCTTGATCTTTTCTGTGATTCTAAGAGCTCAAAATTTGTGTAAAGTCCAAAAGTTCTCCTCTTTTTGTTCTTCAAGTCTTGAGTTGTAAAGAGAGGAGAGAAAGGATCTGTAAGGGTTGTCTCCTGAGCCTGTCAAAAGGAGAAGAAACTGTAAAAGGGCAGTTGGCCTTCGCCTATTGAAGGAAGGCCTTTAGTTGACGACGGTAACCTCATCGGTGGAGGAAGCCAAAAGTGGAGTAGGTCAAGACTGACCGAACCACTCTAAATCTCTGGTTTGCTTTTATTTTGAGCATTTTATCATTACTGCAAACCTCCTACATAGCTACTGCTCTCTGCGCCTTTACGAACAAGTTTCTAAGTTCTAATCTTTCCGAATCTGCATTTAGACGTAAAACGGTGTTTTCGTACGATCTTCACATCGCAGCTTACATTTACGTCTTGAGTCTGTTTATAACTGCAAACTGTCTTTTGCGCTTATACGCAAACTGTGTTTAGACGCAAACTGCGTTTAGATGTAAAACTGCGTTTAGACGTAAACTGCGCAAACTATGTTTAGACGTAGAACTGCGTTTAGACGCAAACTGCGTTTAGACGTAAAACTGCGTTTAGACGTAAACTATGCAACCTGCGTTTAGATGTAAAATTGCGTTTAGACGTAAAACTGCATTTAGACGTAAACTGCGCAAACAGTGTTTAGACGCAAATTACGTTTAAACGTAAACTGAGTTTAGACGTAAACTGAGTTTAGACGCAAACTGCGTTCAGACGCAAACTACGTGCAGACGTAAATTGTGCTTAATCTTAAGTTATCTTAGAATCGGCTTTTACATCGAAATCGTTTTTTATCGAACGAACGCAGCTTTCGTTTTTAATCGCTGAAAGATTTCCGCTGCACTAATTCACCCCCCCTCTTAGTGCTCTCGATCCTAACAATTGGTATCAGAGCCCGGTCTTTCTCATTTCGGATTTACACCCGAGAGAAATGGCTCTTCATGGCTTTCAAGAGGGCTTTTCGGTCTTTCGTCCACCATTGTTTAACGGATTGGACTACACTTATTGGAAAACTCGAATGAGAGTTTTCTTGATTTCTACGAATTTAGATTTATGGAATATCATTGAAAACGGTTTTCAACTTCCCTCTAAACCGATGAACGAATGGTCGGATTTAGAGAAGTATTTTTCTTTAAACGCAAAGGCTATGAATGCCTTATTTTGCGCTTTGGACAAAAATGAGTTCAATCGGGTTTCTTTGTGCGAAACGACTTTCGATATTTGGCGCACTCTTGAAATCACGCATGAGGGAACTAGTAGAGTCAAAGACTCGAAAGTTAATATTTTACTGCATGATTTCGAGCTTTTTCATATGAAACCAAGCGAAACCGTTGTTGACATGTACACCCGTTTTACGGATGTCGTCAATGGTTTAAAATCACTTGGTAAAAGCTTTTCGGATTTTGAACTTGTTAACAAAGTTTTGCGCTCACTTTCTAAAAAGTGGGATTCAAAAGTAACTGCAATACAAGAAGCTAAAAATCTAAACAACTTACCACTTGAAGAACTAATTGGTTCATTGATGACATATGAAATGGTGCACAATGCACATGATGAACATGTTGAACACAATCACCTTCCAAAGAACATGAAGGATTTGGAACTCTGGACAAATGAATGCCACTTGAGCGATGACTCAAGTAATGAGGACAATGATGAACAAACCAACCTTCCAAAGAACAGGAAGGATTTGGGACATAGAACATTTGAAGACCACTCGAGCATAAGCTCAAGTGATGGTGAACTTAAACTACAAATGAAACGAAAATTAAAAAGCAAAAAGAATGGAACTACTTGCTTTAAACGCAAGAAGAAGAACAAAAATTGGGATAAATCGAGCTCCTCTGAAGACGAGAAAGTCAACAAAAGCGAGGCGGCAAACTACGCCTTACTAGCCTACGACATTGAGGTAATTAAAATGCCTTTGGTTTATTTTAAAATTACTTGATGCTTTCATGATATATTTTCTTTTTTAGTTTAGAATTAATTTTCTTAAAAATTACATGTTTAAAAATAAAAATATAAAAATTATGATCATGCTGATAATTTCGAAAATGATAATATTGCATGATAAACAAACAAAATGATTTTGATCATGGTTAAGAAGTAATAATGTGTATCATGTTTGATTAACATTGTTGAATGAAATCACGTTTGATTTAAAGTAATGCATAAAGATGTAATATTAAATGGTTATTAACAATTTTATGCATGAGATTTTAAGTTATCCATGATCATGAGCTTGTTTGATCTTCTTGATTTAATTTCAAGATCTATAGCAAAAATCATGTCTGAATATATGAAAGTGTTAATTTCATTTTCGGATTCACTTAACAATTGGTATCCTAACAATCAGATTTTCTCATACACTTATGAAAAATATTTTTCTAAAATGGATTTAATGAAATGATTCCTGCTTATAAATTCCATCTTGAAATATGAATGATAGTGTTTTTGCTTGCAAAGATTTGTTTCACATTCATATCTCCTATGATTCATGTGCAGAAAAAGAATTTATAAATCATAATACAATGAGATTTCTTATGCAAAAATAAAGTGCTTTTGTGATTCTTTGCTAAAGAGAATAATCATAATCATGATCTTGATAATTATAACATGAAGCTCTTTATAAATCAAGATCGTTCATTATGCTCCCTACATTTATCAAAAAGGAGTTCTTCAAATGAAATGCAATTCAATGAAGTGTCATATTGATATCTTGAAACTTGGAATATTTTAAAATGTGATCTTGATAAGAATGTTTCAAGTTGCTCTTTGTACTATATCTTTTCGAATGAATCATGAGCCTTGATATCATATATTTCATAATACAAGATTTCTTTGCCTTATGTCTTGAACTTTCATACTTATCTTAATTTGGCATATAAAGACTAAGGCATGCTTAGATGAAAAAGAATCTCTTAAAAAATGCTTTTCCCATCTAATCGAGATTAATGATTTCATGATATTTTGTGAATCTCGAAATTAATTTTAATGACTTGATTATGAATTTCAACTTAATGATTTGATTTGAATAAGTTTTATCTAAATCATAACCTTGATCTTGCAAAATTGAAGTCACAAATAATATCTTGTGGTATTCATGAATTGATACTCACAATATGAAAGCATTGATATTCATGACTTGAATTGGATTGAAACATTGTATGCTTAAATTAATCATTCTCCTATGTTTCAAAAATTCCTTAAATGCCTTATGTGATGATTGAAAACTAACTTGCTTTATGATGAATCACGAATCATGACTTGATCTATGATATAAATGCCTTGAAATGATTGAAACATTTAACACTTTTATGCTCTTTCCCCTACTTTCTTCTTATTTTCAATGATAAAATGGGGAGATGTTTTGATCATACATGGTAGGATATAATTTGACAAAATTGATACCATCATGATATGAAACATTTATGATGTGCAATTATTCATGCAATACTTGTGCTTTCTAATTATGATGTGATGTATTGCATATGATGTAAATCATGATTTAAAATGTTACGAGTGCCAAGTTACACATTTTGAGAAAAATTGTTATATTGAAACATTAATGTAATTATGAATGGTGATATGATATCATGCATGTAATGTTAGGATCGAGAGCACTAAGAGGGGGGGGGTGAATTAGTGCAGCGGAAATCTTTCAGCGATTTAAAAACGAAAGCTGCGTTCGTCCGATAAAAAACGATTTCGATATAAAAGCAGAATCACAGTGCAGTTTGCGTCTAAGCGCAGTTTGCGTCTAAACTCAGTTTTACGTCCAAACGCAGTTTTACGTCTAAACGCAATTTTACGTCTAAACGCAGTTTTACGTCTAAACGCAGTTTTACGTCTAAACGCAGTTTTACGTCTAAACGCAGTTTTGCGTCTAAACGCAGTTTTACGTCTAAACGTAATTTTACGTCTAAATGTAGTTTTGCGTCTAAAAGCAGTTTTGAACCTTGAAAAGTGTTTTACGTAGAAAGCAATTTGCAGTGATAAATGGAATCCGAATGTAAGCGTAAACTGCAGTGTGAAGATCGTACGAAAACACGATTTACGTTTGAATGCAGATTCTGAAAGATCAGAGCTTAGAAACTCGTTCGTAAAGGCGCAGAGGGCAGTAGCAATGTAGGAGGTTTGCAGTAATGATAAAGTGCTCAAGGTAAAAGCAAACCAGAGATTTAGAGTGGTTCGGTCAGTCTTGACCTACTCCACTTTTGGCTTCCTCCTCCGACGAGGTCACCGATGTCAACTAGCTGCCTTCCTTCAATGGGCGAAGGCTAACTGCCCTTTTACAGTTTCTCTCCTTTTGACAGGCTCAGGAGACAACCTTTACAGATCATTTCTCTCCTCTCTTTACAACTCAAGACTTGAAGAACAGAAGGAGGAGAACTTTAGGACTTTACACAAATTTGAGCTCTTAGAATCACTGAAAAGATCAAGAATTCAGTGTGGATCTGTATCTTTTCAGTGCTGAATGGGTGGGGTATTTATAGGCCCCAACCCAGTTCAAATTTGGAGCTCAAAACGATCAAATCGATCAAATCCCAGAATTCTGGGATCAGGCGGTTGCACCTCTTGACTGGAGAGGTGGCACCGCCTGGCAGAGCTCGAAGACTGAGCTCAGGCGATTGCTCCTCTCTGCCAGAGCTCGAAGACTGAGCTCGATGGTTGCATCACCTGGCAGAGCTCGAAGACTGAGCTCGGTGGTTGCACCGCCTGGCAGAGCTCGAAGTCTGAGCTCGGTGGTTGCATCACCTGGCAGAGCTCGAAACTGAGCTCAGGCTGATGCACCTCTCTGCCAGAGCTCGAAGACTGAGCTCGGTGGTTGCATCACCTGGCAGAGCTCGACACTGAGCTCAGGCTGATGCACCTCTCTGCCAGAGCTCGAAGACTGAGCTTGGTGGTTGCACCGCCTGGCAGAGCTCGAAACTTGAGCTCTAGCGGTGCTACCTCTTGACAGAGGAGGTTGCACCGCCCAGTCTAGCTCGAAGACTGAGCTCTGGGCGGTTGCACCTCTTGGCTGGGGCGGTTGCACCGCCCAGCCTCGCAGCCCTGGCGGTTGCACCTCCTGGCTAGGGCGGTTGCACCTCCTGGTGCAATCAGGGTCCGAATGGTTCGCTCCATTCGGCCCAATTTGAATCTTTTCAGGGGCCCAATTGCCCCAAGATTAAGCTAATGGGATCACCTCCCATTTTCAAGCTTAATCATCGTGCTAACTACGATTAACTCTAAGACAACTTCTGCAGCTTTGCTCCGATGCGTCAATCGCTTCTTCCGGCGAGTTTTCGGCGAACTTTCGTCGATCATCCGATAAACCCTCGGTGATCCTTCTGCGGACATCCGGCATACTCCTGGACTTTGCGACGATCCACTTGGCGAGTTCCGACGAGCTTCGCTTGGCAAGCTTCTGGACTTCTCGGATCTGTTCTCGCTGAACCTCCGACGACCGTCCGAACTTCCGTCGAACTCTCGAACTCCCAACGTGATCATGATCTTGACTCCGGCGCAACACCTGCTGCTTGTCTTACTCTCATCGTAGCTAATCCTGCACACTTATCTCAACACATAGATTAGATAACAAATGACAATTGACTTCATCATCAAAATCCGAGATTCAACAATCTCCCCCTTTTTGATGATGACAATCAATTGATAAAGGAGTTGTCCTTAACTCCCCCTATCTATATGCCATAGTTGAGATAAGTCAACCTTGAATTCAAGACCAAAGAATTCAAGTGACTTATTGATAAGTTAGATCAGTTAAACTTATCAATGCTCCCATCATGATGCCCATCATGATGTATCTCTTCAAGAATGATGTCAAGGCATGACATACATCATCAAGTTTGTATGATAGTGTTTGTAACTATTCATCATGTAATCATATAAAGCTACGAAGGACTTTTTACATGATGCACACATTTGAGATTTTCTAGCAAGTTTGCATTTTCTTCACAATATTGAATATCAAATCAAGACATGATGCAAACTATAGCACATGTTCACTTATCTCTTGGTGATGCAAGGATGGCATAACTATAACATTGTTTATAGCATCACTCAAGTATTTGCAACTATGACATAGACATGATTATGGTAGTTCAGCTATGACATAGTGTTTATCAATTCATATGTTTCTCCCCCTTTGTCATCAACAAAAAGCATGATGGCATTATCAAGCACATAAAGGAAGTCATGACACATAATTCTTTGAATATCTCTTTATTGTTTGTTGCTTGAAGGAGGAAAGTCATTTTTCAAAAAGTTTTCATAAGAGTGTACAGGAACATCCCATTTTTAGCATACAAACCGAAAAATGAACTTCTTACATGCATTTGGTTAAAAATATTTGTCACATAATTTGCAACATGTTATTTGATCAAGCGTTGTCAAGGCATGTAATAGTAATAACATCCGAAAAATAATTTTAACTAGTTTAAGTATTCGGACATATCAACATTCCTAATTCTCTTCTTATGTAATCAAATTGTTCTTCACATAGGGGTTTTGTAAAGATATCAGCTAGTTGATGTTTGGTATCAATAAACTCTATGGTTACATCATGATTAGAGACATGATCTCGTATAAAGTGATGTCTAATATCAATGTGTTTTGTTCTTGAGTGTTGTATAGGATTTTTAGTTAAGCATATTGCACTCGTGTTATCACATTTAATGGGAATATCTTTAAGATTCACTTTGTAATCTTCTAAAGTGTTTTTCATCCATACAACTTGTGCACAGCATGCACTTGCTGCAATGTATTCAGCTTCGGTTGTTGATAGAGCAACCGAGTTTTGTTTCTTAGATGACCAGGATACAAGGGCATGATAGCAATCATATTAATAATAGCAACCATATCGATGTCGTACTGCTGACTTATCAACTACATTGGTATGTTGCTTCATATTTTTCAAGGCATAGGCTTTTAAATCTTTTTAGTTTCAGTGCAAAATCCGAGATAAACAACAAGAGATGTTTGTAAATATGCTTACACAAACAAAGATAACCATATCAGGGTAACATATGTACAGCATATCAGGTAACCATAAAAACAAAGTCCTTCATGAATAACATAAGGAGTTTACAACATGTCATATCAAAAACAGCAGATGTTCATACAAGCTCATTCATGGGGTGGAAGATTAAAGTGCCTAAGTAAAGAGTCAAATTGTCGATGGATTTGCTGCAGCTCGGTTAGGATTTGATCTTGTCGAAGTTCAAGCCGTTCTTGTCTTTGTTCAAATCGGTCCATCCGAATCCCGATATCTTCGATGGATGATGTGTGAGTTTGCTCAACCGGATGTGTTTCCTCAAAGGGACAGATCGGAGGAGATTGGGTACTCCTAAAGACTGGGGTTTCCGGCTCTGGTTCAGGTTCAGGTTCAGGCTGAGGGGGATCAGTTCTTCTAGGCATTCTAACCCAGTTACCGTTTCTATAGTGACATCTTAGTCGGTGAAGTAGATTTTTGTTTATTATGCTGAATCTATCTACTTTCATTACTTCTTCTTCTAGTGGTATTTGAATGTCGTAAGCTTTCATTATTCTAGTAATTATTCCACCATATGGGAGCATCATATCTTTCGTAGATAATTCTAACATGTTTTGTTGGATCAGATAGCCAAGACAAATGTCACGTCCTTTCATGATTAGGTACATAATTCCTAATTCCAATTGACTCACTTCATCATGATGGTATTGTTTAGGAAGAATTATACTAGTCATGATATGATGAAGTATCTTAGTGTTAAAAGGCAGTAGATGTTCACAACTTTTAGGAACAGATTCTATGTTAGGATTGGCAAGGATTGTTCCTAAGGCTTCAACGTAGGATGTTTCAATGGTTTTTTCATCCCATAATCCTTTAAAGTAAAGTCCTATGCTTTTCATGGGAATACCTATCATATCACAAATGAATCTATCAGTGATTGAGATGTGTTGTCCTAAGAGATAGGTTGACATCCTTTCTTCATCATCTATTTGCATGTTGTTGTAAAACAATCTAACTAGTCTAGGATAGATGGGTTCGTTGATCTGCAAAATTGAAAGTAGATTTAGGTTTGCAAACCATTGGATAGTCTCTACATCTCTTAGTTCATTCAGATCTACGTATTTTCCCTTATTGATGCTTCTTAGTTCGAAGGAGAGAAATTTTTCAGCATGGTTTTTGGAATCAAAAAGAGTGAGATCAAATTCTTCTACTACTCTCCTCTTTCCCTTGTCCCTTGAGGATCTTCTAGATCCCATAACTACTGCTGTTTAGAGGGATGATGATGAGCTAAAGTAAATGAAGAACAAAACAGAATTTAAGAGCTTCTTAGAGAGTACCTTTGTGAAATCTTCAAGAGAAGGAAGGATTCTTGATGTTTTACTTCGAAATGGGAGGTATTTGGAAGGCTTAGAGGAGTGAAATGGGAATTGAGGAGACTTGGAAGAGTAGAGGAGGAAATGGGGGTGAGTTGGGGTCGGTTCCATAGCCGGCCCTAGTGTGGGTTTAAAGGGCAGAGCTGCTGGCGGTTGCACCTCTGGCTGGAGCGGTGCAACCTCTGGCAACCCGTGATAGCTGGAGGTGCCACCGCCTGCAGCCAGTGAGCACCTAATATGATTTGATTAGGGAGCCTTTGCCTTGAGGAGAGTTTCAGAGCAATTAATGTTTGTTACATGATTTCGTATGAGTTTTTATTTAAGGAAGAAGCTCTTGTACGATCAAGATAGATCTTTTAACGTGCATACATATGTTTGTTTGGTATCCCTTTTAAGATCATGACATATTTAGTTTCTACAAGAATTAATTCGTAGATGAACGGGTTTTGAAGATCAGGGGGGTATGTGAATTTGGATATCATACGTTTCTAATAAGGTTGTATTGTATTTGTGATTTCACAACTTCCACTTGTTACTTAAGCGTTGCGAGTTCCTTTTTGATTCTTGGTTTATGACCATTGAGAGTCAAGGAGCAGAATATTATTTCTTGCTCCGGCCTAGACTTTTAATGTTTTTATAGGAAGGGATGATCTTTAGGAACCCATTTGCTTTTGGGTGCCTCATAAATAGATCTACATTTTCTATCATGTTGCATAGAGTTTATCATGGTTCCTTTAGGAACCCAAATTAATTTGTTTGGACTTATTTTCTTGAATGGACAACAATGTGTCTTGTGTCCAAACTTGCAACAAAAGTTGCATTTGCTTCTAACATGTAAGATGGGGCCTTTTACAAGGGTAGTTGGATTTTGGTGAGGACTCCTCACAAATCCAATCCCACTTCTTTTGGGAGCATGACCCTTGTTTGTAAGGATCATGTTTAATGACTTGCTACCAACCTCGAATTTCTTCAAGGTGTCCTTAAGTAGCAGGTTTTCTTTTTGACAGATTTCTAGATCATGACATTTTATACATGAATTTAAACTTTCATGATATTCGATTTTTAACTTATTAAAATCACAAGTAAGACTATCATGTACCTTTTTTAGCAACTTGTATTTTCTATTTATAACTTTGCATTCATCAAATAAATCATGGAAGGCATTTAATAATTCCTCGAAAGATAAATCAGCATCTAATAAATCCGTTACCTCCTCTCCGATGGCCATTAAGGCATAATGAGCAACTTGCTCGGTGTTGGACTCCTCTTCTTCAGATGCGCTCGAGTCATCCCATGTTGCTTGAAGAGCCTTCTTCTTTGATGTTCTTCTTTTGACTTGGGGACAATCATTCTTGTAGTGTCCCGGCTTTTTACATTCGTAGCAGATCACTTGGTCCTTCTTGGGTTCAAGTTTATTTTTCACATTGTTTTTAAACTTGTTTCTTTTGAAGAATTTCTTAAACTTTCTTGTCAAAAGTGCCACGTCATTATCACAATCCTCATCACTTGAGTTTTCTATCAAGTGGCATTCAGAAGTTTTAAGTGTCATATCCTTCCTGTTCTTTGGAAGGATGTCTTCTTGCTCTTCATAAGCTTTGCAAGTCATTTCGTAGGTCATTAATGACCCGATTAGTTCTTCAAGAGGGAAGTTGCACAGATCTTTTGCCTCTTGAATGGCAGTGACTTTAGGATCCCAACTTTTAGGAAGGGATCTTAGTATTTTATTTACGAGTTCAAAATCCGAAAAACTTTTTCCGAGTCCTTTTAGACTGTTGACGACATCCGTGAAACGGGTAAACATGTCGCCAATGGTTTCACTCGGTTTCATTCGGAAAAGTTCAAAAGAATGCAGCAACAGATTGATTTTTGACTCTTTCACTCTACTTGTGCCCTCGTGGGTCACTTCAAGTGTGTGCCAAATATCAAATGCAGTTTCGCAAGTTGAAACACGATTAAACTCGTTTTTATCAAGTGCGCAAAATAAGGCATTCATAGCCTTTGCATTAAGAGCGAAAGCCTTCTTTTCCAACTCATTCCAATCGATCATTGGAAGAGAAGATTTTGAAAATCCGTTTTCAACAAGGTTCCACAGTTCAAAATCCATAGAAATAAGAAAGATCCTCATTCGGGTCTTCCAGTAGGTGTAGTCCGTTCCACTGAACATGGGTGGACGTGTAATAGAATGCCCCTCTTGGTTTCCGGCGTATGCCATCTCTCTTGGGTTTTAATCCTTTAGAGAGTTAACCTTGCTCTGATACCAATTGTTAGGATCGAGAGCACTAAGAGGGGGGGGGGGTGAATTAGTGCAGCGGAAATCTTTCAGCGATTTAAAAACGAAAGCTGCGTTCGTCCGATAAAAAACGATTTCGATAAAAAAGCAGAATCACAGTGCAGTTTGCGTCTAAGCGCAGTTTGCGTCTAAGCGCAGTTTGCGTCTAAACTCAGTTTTACGTCCAAACGCAGTTTTACGTCTAAACGCAGTTTTACGTCTAAACGCAGTTTTACGTCTAAACGCAGTTTTGCGTCTAAACGCAGTTTTGCGTCTAAACGTAATTTTACGTCTAAATGTAGTTTTGCGTCTAAAAGCAGTTTTGAACCTTGAAAAGCGTTTTACGTAGAAAGCAATTTGCAGTTATAAATGGAATCTGAATGTAAGCGTAAACTGCAGTGTGAAGATCGTACGAAAACACGATTTACGTTTGAATGCAGATTCTGAAAGATCAGAGCTTAGAAACTCGTTCGTAAAGGCGCAAAGGGCAGTAGCAATGTAGGAGGTTTGCAGTAATGATAAAGTGCTCAAGGTAAAAGCAAACCAGAGATTTAGAGTGGTTCGGTCAGTCTTGACCTACTCCACTTTTGGCTTCCTCCTCCGACGAGGTCACCGATGTCAACTAGCTGCCTTCCTTCAATGGGCGAAGGCTAACTGCCCTTTTACAGTTTCTCTCCTTTTGACAGGCTCAGGAGACAACCTTTACAGATCCTGGTGGTTGCACCGCCTGGCAGAGCTCGAAACTTGAGCTCTGGCGGTGCTACCTCTTGACAGAGGAGGTTGCACCGCCCAGTCTAGCTCGAAGACTGAGCTCTGGGTGGTTGCACCTCTTGGCTGGGGCGGTTGCACCGCCCAGCCTCGCAGCCCTGGCGGTTGCACCTCCTGGCTGGGGCGGTTGCACCTCCTGGTGCAATCAGGGTCCGAATGGTTCGCTCCATTCGGCCCAATTTGAATCTTTTCAGGGGCCCAATTGCCCCAAGATTAAGCTAATGGGATCACCTCCCATTTTCAAGCTTAATCATCGTGCTAACTACGATTAACTCTAAGACAACTTCTGCAGCTTTACTCCGATGCGTCAATCGCTTCTTCCGGCGAGTTTCCGGCGAACTTCCGTCGATCATCCGATAAACCCTCGGTGATCCTTCTGCGGACATCCGGCATACTCCTGGACTTTGCGACGATCCACTTGGCGAGTTCCGACGAGCTTCGCTTGGCAAGCTTCTGGACTTCTCGGATCTGTTCTCGCTGAACCTCCGACGACCGTCCAAACTTCCGTCGAACTCTCGAACTCCCAACGTGATCATGATCTTGCTAGTCATAGGTGCCCAGCAAGCCAATCACGTGAGTGATGGCACGTGTGACTTGATATATAATCTTTTTGCTTATTATATTTTGGCGTATATCACTTTATAACTATTGCATAAATGCATATATATTGTGATGTCCTTGGATTTGTGCAATGGGAATCGGATCGTGATGAGATCACGATAATGAGACCGATTCACCTTTAAACACATATCCTAAATAATCCCGGTCATAGGTTACTCGAGAGGGACATCGTGATAACCGGATAGACTGGTGTGCTGAATACCCGTCCATATGATGGATGCAGCTGGTCTCATAGCTGCTCGTGTAGGGACACTAGGGATACAGTACAGGTGCTCATTGGAGAATGAGTTCACTGATTGATCCGCTTACGGAATGCTGGATGGTTGATGATGCCTTATTGTCAGACAACGATTCCGTAGTCCTAGTGGTGTATCTGGTTCTTAGACTTGAGACACCAAGGATGTCCTGTATGAGTGCTCCACTCTTTGATACCAGACTTATAGGTTTGGCTGTTCCCAGATCTAGTACAGTTGGTCATTGGGAGTGGTAGTCGACCTTACGAGGGCTATTGAGTGTCGATAGAGGATCATCCACTCTCGGTATCATGAGAGGAATATCCCATGTGTTCTTGCTCAGACAAATCCCCGGCCAGGGTCATTCGGGTTGAGAGAGAAAGAGTTCTCCAGGAGAATCCGATTAGAGCGAGACTCGAGTAGAAACCGTATGGGTCTGACAGCACCATGCTCGATATACGGTCTCTGGGATATTAGATGGATGAGGGACTATAGGTACATGGTAACTGAGGACAGACAGGTCCAATGGATTGGATTCCCCTGTATCGTCTGGGGACTACGGCGTAGTGGCCTAGTACTTCCGTAGTCGATGAGTCGAGTGAATTATTACAGAGATAATAATTCACTGAGTTAGAAGGAGTTCTGACAGGTATGACTCACGGCCAGCTCGATATTAGGCCTAGAGGGTCACACACATATGGTAGGCATTGCGATGAGTAGAGGTTCGGATATGAGATATCCGACGGAGCCCTTGTCTTATTGGATGCAGATCCAATACCCACTAGGGAAAGGACCCATTAGGGTTTTGACACGGGATCTCTATAAATAGGAGGGATTCACAGCCTCATAGGCTAGAGTCTTTGCTTGCCCTTCCTATTCTCCTCTCCCTCTCCACCTCAGAGTAGGCCTGGAGTTTTGAGGAGCGTCGTCGCAGCCCTGCTGTGTGGATCACCGCTAGAGAGGAGGACGCTTGACCTCCTTCACCCTCTCCTAAGGATCTGCAAGGAAACAGGGATATACGATCTCCCTAGGTAACACAATCTCTATACGCAGTTTTGTGTTTTTGCGGATTTTGCGCACCAATCTTCGCACGACGATGAACATCTTTTTGGGAATCGGGGATTTTTGTTTTCTTGTTCTTCCGCTGCGCATATGATGTCGCCCCCTATGATTTCCCAACAGATCTTGACTCCGGCGCAACACCTGCTGCTTGTCTTACTCTCATCGTAGCTAATCCTGCACACTTATCTCAACACATAGATTAGATAACAAATGACAATTGACTTCATCATCAAAATCCGAGATTCAACATGTAATACTTCAACTTATGATAATGATGCATGCAATGATAAAATATTCATGATGAAAAATTGCCTTGACATTCATAACTTGATTATTCATCTTTTGTCATGATTTTGAAATCGTTGTAAAAGGAAAAAAGAACTACAAAACTGTATTCTCTCTTTCTTTTTTACAATGACAAAGGGGGAGATAGCTAGCTTGTACAAGTCAAGAAGATGCAAAAACTTGATTGCTAGCTTGCCTATCTTAAGTAGCAAAGATTGCTAACTTGCTTATTTCAAGAAGAAAAATTGTCTTCTTGAACATCACTATCTTGAATATCTCAAGAAGCAAAACTTGCAATTTGCACATTGCAATAGGAAGCAAGAATCATGAGCTTACACAAGAAAGCTATCTTGCATTTGCTTTCAAAATTTTTGCTAGCTTATATATTGTGAAACTTGTATATCATAAAAATTGCTAGCTTGTTGGTCTAAAGAGAAGCAAAAAAGTTGCTATCTCAAACGAAGCAAATGTGCTATCTTGCCTATCTCAAGAGGCAAATGTGCTATCTTGCCTATCTCAAGAGGCAAAAATGCTAACTTGCGCATCTAGCAAAGTGAGCAAAATTTTCAAGAAGGAAGAGTTGCCTTCTTGAACATCTCTAATTTGCTAGCTTGCATGATGTAGAACTTGCTATCTTGAACATTACCAAAAGTGCTATTTTATATGCTATAAAACTTGCATATCTAAAACTTGATAGCATGAATGTTCTAAGCATGATGTAACACTTGCTAAATCTTCTAGCTCCAAGATTGCATGATGATAAAACTTGATACTATGTTTTTCATGCAATGAGTTTAATCTATATCACAAACGATTGATTGTGATACTTCTCCTTTTTGTTGATGACAAAGGGGGAGAAGTATGTTGATGAAAGTATGTTGATGACATGACATGTGATGCATAAGTTTATGCATATGTTCATGTTGACGTGTTGCAAGTATTCATGATGAATATTGCAATGACTTGAATTCAGTTTGAATTCAAGGTTCTATCAATATGGCATATTGATAGGGGGAGTTTGTTTAAACTCCGGGAGTTAAGTTTAACTCCGTCATCAAGTGGTTGTCATCATCAAAAAGGGGGAGATTGTTGAATCTCGTATTTTGATGATGAAACTACTTGATATATGTTTATGATTTAATCTGCATCTTGAGTGACGCAGGATGCTTCGATCAGGATGAGATAATTAAAGCAGAAAAATCATGTTGTGCCGAAGGAACATGTCAGAAGATTGGACGTCGGGTCGGTGGATCGGTCGACGTATCGATAGAAGGCTTCGGGCCGTGGACTCGGGCATCGGGCCAAGAAGAGCGAGTATTGTGCCAAGGATATCGGAGTTGCAGAGTCAACTGGACGATTGGGTAATAGGCTGCAGGAGAGGACGATGCACCGAAGAATCTGACGAAGCGTCGAGGGACCAATGACATGTCGGACAACTTGGTTAATTGCTTAGGATTAATTGTCTCGATCGAAGTTTTGTTTTAAATGTGCAGGATTAACTACTATGAAAGTTAGACAAGCAGCAGGAGTTGCGCCGGAGTCAAGTTCATGATCACGTTGGGAGTTCGAGAGTTCGACGGAAGTTCGGACGGTCGTCGGAGGTTCTGCGGGAACAGATCCGAGAAGTCCAGAAGCTTGCCAAGCGAAGCTCGTCGGAACTCGCCAAGTGGATCGTCGCAAGTCCAGGAGTTTGCCGGAAGTCCGCAGGAGGATCACCGAGGGTTCATCGGATGATCGACGGAAGTTCGCCGGAAACTCGCCGGAAGAAGCGATTGACGCATCAGAGCAAAGCTACAGAAATTGTCTTAGATTTAATCGTAGTTAGCATGTTGATTAAGTTGGAAAATGGGAGGTGATCCCATTAGCTTAATCTTGGGGCAATTGGGCCCCTGAAAAGATTGAAATTGGGCCGAATGGAGCTAACCATTCGGACCTTGATTGCACTAGGAGGTGCAACCGCCTAGGCCAGGAGGTGGCACCGCCTGAGCTCAGTCTTCGAGCTAGACTCAGGCGATGCAACCACCCCTGACATAGAGGTGCAACCGCCTGGGCTCAGTCTCCGAGCTCTGCCAGGCGGTGCAACCTCTCCAGTCAGGAGGTGCAATCGCCTGATCCCGGAATTCCGGGATTTGATGGTTTTGAGCTCCAAATTTGAACTGGGTTGGGGCCTATAAATACCCTGTTGAATCTCGTATTTTGATGATGAAACTACTTGATATATGTTTATGATTTAATCTGCGTTTTGAGTGACGCAGGATGCTTCGATCAGGATGAGACAATTAAAGCAGGAAAATCATGTTGTGCCGAAGGAACATGTCAGAAGATTGGACGTCGGGCCGGTGGATCGGTCGACGTATCGACAGAAGGCTTCGGGCCGTGAACTCGGGCATCGGGCCAAGAAGAGCGGGTATTGTGCCAAGGATATCGGAGTTGCGGAGTCAACTGGCTGATTGGGCAATAGGCTGCAGGAGAGGACGATGCGCCGAAGAATCGGACGAAGCGTCGAGGGACCAATGACATGTCGGACAACTTGGTTAATTGCTTAGGATTAATTGTCTCGATCGAAGTTTTGTTTTGTTGTGCAGGATTAACTACGATGAGAGTAAGACAAGCAGCAGGTGTTGCGCCGGAGTCAAGATCAGGATCACGTTGGGAGTTCGAGAGTTCGACGAAAGTTCGGACGGTCGTCGGAGGTTCAGCGTGAACAGATCCGAGAAGTCCAGAAGCTTGCCAAGCGAAGCTCGTCGGAACTCGCCAAGTGGATCGTCGCAAGTCCAGGAGTATGCCGGATGTCCACAGAAGGATCACCGAGGGTTATCGGTTGATCGACGGAAGTTGGCCGGAAACTCGCCGGAAGAAGCGATTGACGCATCGGAGCAAAGCTGCAGAAGTTGTCTTAGAGTTAATCGTAGTTAGCATGATGATTAAGCATGAAAATGGGAGGTGATCCCATTAGCTTAATCTTGGGGCAATTGGGCCCCTGAAAAGATTCAAAGTGGGCCGAATGGAGTGAACCATTCGGACCCTGATTGCACCAGGAGGTGCAACCGCCCCAGCCAGGAGGTGCAACCGCCTGGGCTGTGGGGTTGGGAGGTGCAACCGCCCCAGCCAGGAGGTGCAACCGCCAGGGCTGCGAGGCTGGGAGGTGCAACCACCCCAGCCGAGAGGTGCAACCGCCCAGAGCTCAGTCTTCGAGCTAGACTGGGCGGTGCAACCTCCTCTGCCAAGAGGTAGCACCGCCAGAGCTCAAGTTTCGAGCTCTGCCAGGCGATGCAACCACCGAGCTCAGTCTTCGAGCTCTGGCAGAGAGGTGCATCAGCCTGAGCTCAGTCTCGAGCTCTGCCAAGTGATGCATTCACCGAGCTCAGTCTTCGAGCTCTGGCAGAGAGGTGCATCAGCCTGAGCTCAGCTTGGAGCTCTGCCAGGTGATGCAACCACCGAGCTCAGTTTCGAGCTCTGCCAGGTGATGCAATCACCAAGCTCAGTCTTCGAGCTCTGCCAGGTGATGCAACCATCGAGCTCAGTCTTCGAGCTCTGGCAGAGAGAAGCAATCGCCTGAGCTCAGTCTTCGAGCTCTGCCAGGCGGTGCCACCTCTCCAGTCAAGAGGTGCAACCGCCTGATCCCAGAATTCTGGGATTTGATCGATTTGATCGTTTTGAGCTCGAATTTTGAATTGGGTTGGGGCCTATAAATACCCCACCCATTCAGCACTGAAAAGATACAGACCTACACCGAAATCTTGATCTTTTCTGTGATTCTAAGAGCTCAAAAGTGTTGTAAAGCCTTTAAGTCTCCTCCTTCTGTTCTTCAAGTTTTCAGTTGTAAAGTGAGGAGAGAAAGGTCTGTAAAGGTTGTCTCCTGAGCCTGTCAAAATGAGAGAAATTGTAAAAGGGCAGTTTGGCCTTCGCCTATTGAAGGAAGGCCCCTAGTTGACGTCGGCAACCTCGTCGGTGGAGGAAGCCAAAAGTGGAGTAGGTCAAGGCTGACCGAACCACTCTAAATCTCTGGTTTGCGTTTATTTTCGAGCACTTTATCATTACTGCAAACCTCCTTCATTACTACTGCTCTCTGCACTTTCACGAACAAGTTCTAAGTGCTGTTCTTCCGAATCTGCATTCAGACGTAAATTCGTATTTTCATACATTACAGTTTACGTTTACGTTTGATTCTGCAGAACTGTCTTCCGTGCTTTTACGAACGAGCTTCTTTGCAGTTTATACTTACATTTTGATCCTATTGATAACTGCAAACTTTCCTCTACGATTTTACGAACGAGTTTCAGCATTTAGACGTAAAACTGCATTCAGACGTAAATCGGCTTTCCTCGCTCAATCATCAGATCTCAGTTCACGTTTACGTCTTGATTCCAACTGCATACTGCCTTCTGCGAGTATACAAACAAGTTTCAGAGTTTAGACGTAAATCTGCGTCTAGACGTAAAACTGCGTTTAGACGTAAATCTGCGTTTAGACGTAAATCTGAGTTTAAGACGTAAATCTGAGTTTAGACGTAAATCTGTGTTTAGACGTAAAACTGCGTTTAGACGTAAATCTGCGTTTAGACGTAAATCTGTGTTTAGACGTAAATCTGCGTTTAGATGTAAAACAGCGTTTAGACGTAAATCTGAGTTTAGACGTAAACTGCGCTTAGACGCAAAACTGCGCTTAGACGCAATCTGCGCTTAGACGCAAACTGCACTTAGATACAAACTGAGAATTTGCTTTTGCATCATAACAGTTTTTGAACGAACGCAGCTTTTGGTTTTTAATCGCTGCAAGATTTCCGCTGCACTAATTCACCCCCCCCCCCCTCTTAGTGCTCTCGATCCTAACATACCCCACCCATTCAGCACAGAAAGAAACAGATCCACACCGAATTCTTGATCTTTTCTGTGATTCTAAGAGCTCAAAATTTGTGTAAAGTCCAAAAGTTCTCCTCTTTCTGTTCTTCAAGTCTTGAGTTGTAAAGAGAGGAGAGAAAGGATCTGTAAGGGTTGTCTCCTGAGCCTATCAAAAGGAGAAGAAACTGTAAAAGGGCAGTTGGCCTTCGCCTATTGAAGGAAGGCCTTTAGTTGACGACGGTAACCTCATCGGTGGAGGAAGCCAAAAGTGGAGTAGGTCAAGACTGACCGAACCACTCTAAATCTCTGGTTTGCTTTTATTTTGAGCATTTTATCATTACTGCAAACCTCCTACATAGCTACTGCTCTCTGCGCCTTTACGAACAAGTTTCTAAGTTCTAATCTTTCCGAATCTGCATTTAGACGTAAAACGGTGTTTTCGTACGATCTTCACATCGTAGCTTACATTTACGTCTTGAGTCTGTTTATAACTGCAAACTGTCTTTTGCGCTTATACGCAAACTGTGTTTAGACGCAAACTGCGTTTAGACGTAAAACTGCGTTTAGACGTAAACTGCATAAACTGTGTTTAGACGTAGAACTGCGTTTAGATGCAAACTGCGTTTAGACATAAAACTGCGTTTAGACGTAAACTACGCAACTTGCGTTTAGACGTAAAATTGTGTTTAGACGTAAAACTGCATTTAGACGTAAACTGCGCAAACAGTGTTTAGACGTAAATTGTGTTTAAATGTAAACTGAGTTTAGACGTAAATTGAGTTTAGACGCAAACTGCATTCAGACGCAAACTGCGTGCAGACTTAAACTACACTTAATCTTAAGTTATCTTAGAATCGGCTTTTACATCGAAATCATCGAACGAACGCAGCTTTCGTTTTTAATCGCTGAAAGATTTCCGCTGCACTAATTCACCCCCCCCCCCCCCCCCCCCCCCTCTTAGTGCTCTTGATCCTAACATCGAGGAGCATGGAGCTTAAGGAGCATGGAGCCGAGGAGTACGACACAGGCGGGCTGGCCGCGTAGGTGTGGTCTCGGGGAGCATGGAGCCGAGGAGCACGACGCAGGCAGATTGGCCGTGCTGGTGTGGTCTCGGGGAGCATGGAGCCGAGGAGCACAATGCAGGAGAGCTAGCCTCGCAAGTGTGGTCTCGGGGAGCATGGAGCCGAGGAGCACGACGTAGGCGGGCTGGCCGCGTAGGTGTGATCTCGGGGAGCATGGAGTCGAGGAGCACGACACAAGCGGGCTGACCGTGCAAGTGTGGTCTCGGGAAACATGGAGCCGAGGAGCACGACGCAAGTGGGCTGACCGCGCAGGTGTGGTCTCGGGCAACATGTAGCCGAGGAGCACGGCGCAGGCAGGCTAGCCGCGCTGAGGTGGACTCGGGTAGTTTACGGCCGAGGGACACAGCTCAGGCGGGCAAGCTGCGCTGAGGTGGACTCGGGTGGTTTACGACCGAGGGACACGGCTCTAGCGAGCAAGCCGCCCTGAGGTGGACTCGGGTAGTCGACGGCCGAGGGACACGGCTCAGGCGGGCAGGCCGTGCTGAGGTGGACTCAGGTAGTTTACGGCCGAGGGACACGGCTCAAGCGGGCAGGCCGCCCTGAGGTTACGGCCGAGGGACACGGCTCAGGCGGGCAGGCCGCCCTGAGGTTACGGCCGAGGGACACGGCTCAGGCGGGCAGGCCGCCCTAAGGTGGACTTGGGTAGTTTACGACCGAGGGACACTACTCAAGCGGGCAGGCCACGCTGAGGTGGACTCGGGTGGTCTATGGCCGAGGGACACGTCTCAGGCGGGCAGGCCGCCCTGAGGTGGACTCGGGTAGTCTACGGCTGAGGGACACGGCTCTTGCGGGCAGGCTGCGTTGAGGTGGACTCGGGTAGTTTACGGTCGAGGGACACAGCTCAGGCAGGCAGGCCGCCCTAAGGTGGACTAGGGTAGCCTACGGCCGAGGGACATGGCTCAGGCGAGCAAGCCGCGCTGAGGTGGACTCGAGTAGTCTACGGTCGAGGGACACGGCTCAAGTGGGCAGGCTACGCTGGGGTGGACTCGGGTAGTCTACGACCGAGGGACACGGCTCAGGCGGGCAGGCTACGTTGAGGTGGACTCAGGTGGTCTATGACCGAGGGACACGGCTCAGGCGGGCAAGCCGCGCTGATGTGGACTCGAGTAGTCTACGGCCGAGGGACACGGCTCAGGCGGGCAGGCCGCGTTGAGGTGGACTCGGGTAGTCTACGACCGAGGGACACGGCTCAAGTGGGCAGGCCATGCTGAGGTGGACTCGGGTAGTCTACGGCTGAGCCGTGTAGATACAGAAGGGGGTTAGGTTGGAGCTAACCGCGAGCCGAGAGGCGGTCAGGTAGATACTAAGCTTTCGCTCGGAAGAGACTAAGGTAGGGCCTAGATTCCTTTTACGAGGACTACATCGGATAGCCACCATGGGTGCTTAACTTCTTCTATGAAGCCCGTTGCCAAAAGTCGCTCCTTCTCCTCATGGCCACCCAGGCCTCCGCCGCGATATACTGGTTAGCCTGCTAATGCATATCTGGTACTATAGTGGGGGGTCACTCCATGAGGGACCAGCAGAATCTGGAAGGTCGTAGGCCTATCATAAACGCCTACACTAACAAAGAGGGATGAGCGTCCGGTAACTCCCGGATTTATGTTGTAAAGCGATTCACAAAATGGGAGAGGGGCTCTTCCTCCCTCTGGTTGAGTCCGAGGAGAAGCGCCGCAGAAGGCTTCGGCCGCGCATAGGCCACAAAGTGGAGCTCGAAGTCCTTGACGAGCTGGTCGAACAAAGCGATCGTTCCGGTCTTCAAGTCGCCATACCACGCGTGGGCCGGCCCTCTCAGAGTGGTGGGAAACGCTCTACACATCAAAGCATCAGAGGTTACGTATAGCGCCATTTGGGCGCGAAAAGCAACTAAATGGTCCGTTGGGTCAGTAGAGCCATCGTAAGCGTCCAGGGAGGGGAGCCGGAAGTTCGGGGGGACTGTTTGATCCTGTATCTCGGGTGTGAATGGAGAACCCTGGTGTGCGTCCTCCCCGAGCTCTCCCCTCGACCTGTGAACCTCCTTTTGCACCTCGTCCAGTCGCTGGCTGATGAAGCGCAACTGGACTCGAAGAGAGTCGGTAGGATCTGAAAATAATGTATCGGGTTCCGGGTAGCCCCTCGTGTTCGCCGTCACTCGATCCCCGAGTGGGGCCAATGGGACCCGAGGCGAAGCGAGAAGCTCCCGAGGTGGTGTGCGGGCTTGAATGGGTGGCTCCTATTGTCGTAGTGGTTGGATCACAAGCGGGTGCGCCGGATGAGAAACGAGCGAGATAATGGTTTGCACCATACCCATCAGAGCTCGGACTTGATGAGCGAGGTCTTGAAAGGCCTCGGATGACACGGGCGACGGGTCGGTTGGGGCTCCTTCGGGTGGCGACCAGCCCGGGTCGTTGAATAACCGCCAATGACACTCTGAGGTCGTAGCGGGGTGTTCCCCCGAAGTTGGTGTGGCTCGTACTCCTGGTAGCGTCCGACACTAGAGTTGGTGTGGCGTGAATGACCGAGCCTGAGTAGGACGTTAATGCGCCTCGGCCGACATTCTGGTCCGTTTAACCAGGTGTTGTCGGGTCGATCGAGGCGTGAGGCGTCATCTGGGGCAACTGACGTCAGCCTGAGTCTTGTCGCCATTATTATCCTCATCATATATATATATGTATATATATATTTACATATATATATACATATATATATATATTTACATATACATATATATATATATACATATATACATATATATTTACATATACATATATACATATATATTTACATATACATATATACATATATATTTACATATACATATATACATATATATTTACATATACATATATACATATATATTTACATATACATATATACATATATTTACATATATATATATACATATATATATATATATATATATATATACATATATATATATATATATGTATATATTTACATATACATACATATATATATATACATATATATATATATACACATATATATATATATACACACATATATATATATATACACATATATATATATATATATACATATATATATACATATACATATATATATATATATATACATATATATATACATATATATATATAGAGAGAGAGAGAGAGCTATGGAAGTAGTAATGTTAGAATAATATATTGTGTAAAAAATGCTCAATTACGATTGAGATCTAAAATTATCGTAGTTACTGATTAGAACGTCTGGTTTTTGGCAATATTATAAACAAATTTAAATACCTCTTATATTGTGAAGCATCTGTAGATTTGGAAGACTAAGCCCTTGTGGTCTCTTCCTATTTTCAATTATCACATTATAACTGAATGATGATATTTAAGATCGATAATTAGAGTGAAGAGGTTCCGAGATAGAGTTTATTTCTATTGGTCATTAGAAATCCAATTAAACCTCTACAAAATCATAGCTAAAGACTGACATATTATATCTCCACCTCAAGTTTAAATAATATATGATCTAAAAAGATTGTCATGAATTTTGTTTCATCCTATCAAGTTGTTGAGTCGTTTGGCATCAATGTAAACATAATTGAGACTTTCAATGTAATGATTTACCTTTGTATCAAATTGGAAGCACGTTTTATGCTGCTTATCAAATTGCTCCTCCCAACCACAAGGGGAGAAAACACGGAAAGAGATTCCAGAGGTCAAATCTCTTCCGAGGCAGTTCAAAGCATAGTCAATTTTGCTTCAAACTTGGTTCATACGGCTCAAAAAGAGTCAAGCAGAGGTTTGGATCATACAGTAGTATCCGCGCAGCCATCTCAAATTCCTCCCTCATAATTTTAACGCTGCGCCTGTCAACTACATGAGCAAGATCATGGTAGGTCTCGAAAGGATCCTCGATGCATAACAGATGACAGTCATTCCCAACTGGTCGAGTCCAGTCCTTCATTTGCTTGCTGTCAGGAGATTACTTAAGCGTAAGTCAAAAAATTACTTACAATGCTTAATCCTTTGCAAGAAACAACAAAAATTGAGCCTAAGGCAATTCTCTGCAACAATTTGCTGATTTCTTAGCTTCATTTGAGGTGATGTTGTGTATACAAGTAAAACAGAGTTTTCCAGTTTCAGGTGTCATGCAGGAAAACTTTTTTGAAGTTTCAATATACAAGCTATTATATAGAACTTTAAGTTATAGAATATGGTCAAATAAATTGTTTTAAGAAAAAGATAAAACATGAAATACCTGATGATGGTCGCCGTGCGTATGGATATCACATCACTTTTATAATTGTGATAGTAGGCCCAGTATTGGAAGAAACCCCAAACTAATTGTGCAATACTTTCCTCATTTTGAGCACCAAAACCCTGGAGTCTCTCAACTTGATCAAAGTAAGCACATTCAGTATCTTCCACAGTCAACACATAAGTTGCTTCAATTTCCTGGCATTTAAACAAGCATTCATCCATAATATCAATTTGAGCCCAAACAAGAAGTCTACTTTACTGCAAACACATGCACAGACACTCTAAAATACATTGTAATCACCAGATACTTGCAAAATAAAGAGACTAAGTATGTCATAGACCTGCACATATCATCCCAGAATTTTGAATGTAACTCCTCTTCTAGCAATGTAATCAGCTGGAAAACATGAAAGATGTTTGAGATTCTCAGAACAATGGTGTGCAATTATTTTAATTGTAGCTTTGGCTAAAAATCATTACACCTGTTTGAAAACACACTTGGAAAGAACTTCTGAGAGGAACATAGAATTACAATAGCAGTT
The DNA here is from genome assembly GCF_036884655.1 of Musa acuminata AAA Group. Taxonomy (NCBI): domain Eukaryota; kingdom Viridiplantae; phylum Streptophyta; class Magnoliopsida; order Zingiberales; family Musaceae; genus Musa; species Musa acuminata. The sequence goes on from NC_088355.1 coordinate 33,580,549, forward strand.
TATGTTCTCTTAAAATTGTCAATATGTGTGAAATATGGTGGGGACAAAGAACTTCTAGTGGTATTGTCAATATGGTTCAAAGATAACATCCAAGAGATATTTCCCGATCACATCATCTTATAGAAAATTGACAAGACATGAAAAAAAACATAACAGACCTGTAAACAAGGAAGAATGGCTGGTTTGCACAGCTGTAAGAAATGAATGCACATAAGCACATACCTAAAAAGCAATGCAAACAATTAACTTCATGCATTTTCCAGAGCAAGTTCCAAAACAAGACAAGCTTAAGGTACTTATTGCATGACTTACGCATAACTAGACAGGGTGCCTCCGTAAGTCTTGTTCACCTCCCTCAATCTTGCCCAGTGTTTCACAATAAAGGCCAATTGGTGCAACCTATCATCTATCCGAGCATAATCTCTAAGAAGTTTTGTATTGGCGACAACTAAAAGATTGTTGATACATATATCACAAGAGATCCCTGTTTGTGGATCTCTCATCTTTACAATAGGAACCTGAGCATTGGTGATGGCCTGAAACAAGCAAACTTGTATCAGAATATTATTGTTACAATATAATTTTAACATAACTATAAAACTCTTATCAAAACATATAAAAATAAGGATATTTCCAGCGTAATTATCATCCATTTCAAAGGAAATTAAATTATCAGTTTAAACATGATGAATCACAAAACAAATGTCAGCTCCCTAGATAATAATAACAATAAGAAAGTGACCATCAAACAGGGAAAAGAAACAGAAGACACAGGACAGGAAAAAAAAATCCCCATTTGAACAAATTGTCAATCTCTTAATATGTATCTAGCCTCTGCTCATCTAAAGCTGCAGGAAGAGTACACAAGGAGTTATCATCAATATTCCATGGCAATACTTAATAATCATAAGAATTTCGGTCATAAAATTAAATTGATCAAACTCTTAAAAGTGAAACAAATACAATATATATAATGCATCACGATGGAGATCTAAGAGCTAGTACGATGGATAAATCACAAAGAGGCAGGGACAAAAAGATTCATGTGACCAAATTTCCATGCCGAATGACTTGATCTTTAAAGATAACACATAAGGTTAGACCCAAAAAGGGAAAAGATATTCTTTCATAAGGAACATATTGAAGGTGTAGTATATGCATCTAATTGGACATGCAACAGTTCAAGACATTTCTAGTGAACAGGGTTTGAGTAAGCACATGAAGTTTTCACAGTCAATGGTTGGCTCTGGAAAAATCTTGGGGGAAAAGAGGAGTACAACAATAATCATCATGCATATCTTGACTTCCAACAAGAAAATTATAGTACAGGACAGATCTGAATTTTAATACATAGTACAAGCAATTTCTTACGTCTGGATGAAGTAAAAGGAAAGAAACAATGTCTAGCTGCATTATGATGCAAATATTTCACATTACAATATGATGTAGAGCTTAGTATGTGTACAAAAAGACAAATATACACATCAAAAGTTGAATTTGTGAATGCTTAATATATATGTGGAGCTTCAAAGTTAAATGTGTTGAACTCAAACATACCTCTACATCTTGAAAATTTTCTGACCGTAAAATATCTGCCAGTTTTAACACCATATCATGCTTCCTGATAGTGTTATCATCAATTGCAAGGCAAATATCGATATCACTGTTTGAGAACCCAAAAGAATTAGCACAGGATCCATAGAGATGCAACCTGGCATTGGGCCACTCTTTGTTGATTGATTTTTCTAGTGATTTCAATATTTGATTTTGTTTATCTTTTTCATCATCTGCTGGTATCAAAGACCTGTACACTGAAAGGAAGCCAGGTGTCAAAGTCTCTATGTCAGGGCGACAATCTCTCTGTCTTCTACTATTCCTCATGTACTGGCTTGATACTTGCAGTCCTCTAAGAGAATATGATCCAACATGCTGCAGATATAATGACAGATAAAGCAAAAGGAATTTAGAACTTAATAAAAGATAAATTCTAAGACAAGTATGCCAACCTCAGTATTCCCTTCTCAATTACCATATTGTAAATGACATTTCCCTGGTCAAATCCAGAAAAACAATGTTAAATTTTTTTTAGAGCTTTAAAAATACAAAAACCAATTGGGAGAAACCCATCAATAAGCTCAACTTCTCGATATTGCAAGCAACACCTGACTTTAGATTTAAAGTAACTGATGGAGAAAGCTTCAAAAAGTTTTTTTTTTTTATATTCATAACTAAAGGAGAAGATAATCATTAACAAAAAGTACCCAAAAAAAATTGACAGATTTTTCTATTGGTGTGTCTTGAACATAAAGTGATATTGTGTCTTGAACATAAGAGTGAATCCAGAGTCGATAAGGCACAACAGAAAATGTCACACAAATTCAGATAACAACCAGAAGTCATACCTCTAAAGTTTGTGCTTAACTTATTGGAAGGCAAACTTAAATCATGAATCCTATATGCTTTGGGTAATCAATCTTGTTCATCACACTTTTAAATTCAACATGGAGTAGATAGAGCCCAGACAACATGGAAAAGACAAGCATTGTACTCAGAAGAAATATCCATTTTGAGGCAAAACGCCAAGCAAGCATCAATATTTCAAAAAATGCCTAAAAACCATTAGCTAGCAGACCAATATGTCTGTGATGCTAAGTCACACACATTGTTCAGATCAGAGAAGAGACAGCCAAAGTGCATGTGAATATCCACAGAAGAACGGATAACACTTCCATATAATATTTGTAATTAAAAACTCATGATATACCTCAACCAGTGGAGTTGGGAAATGTCTCTTCACTTTTTTTTTTTTTATCATGGTCGCCTTTAAGCATCAGAGAATCAGATTGTTCCACAGGTAAGGCATCATCTTGACTAGCACCTCCTTGAGATGACAAGTCTTCAGTTTCTTTGTGCCCTTCAGATTCCACTCCAGATGAATTCCAATCTTCAAAAGCCTCAGGCAGTAAACAACTAAGATGATCTTCCACATATGATTCCTCAATTGGAAGATTATTGCCCTCTAGCTCACATTTGCTCCGATCGAGGTGATTACAAGTTTGAATTTGCAGCACGTCACCATCTTTTACTTCTTGCTGACTATTATTTCCCATTTCCAACTTATGATTCTCGTCTTTCATCCTAGTCACAGCAACCCATTCTACCTTAACCTTTTGCTTCTGCGCCGAGCCCTGCGGTCTGCTCTGTTCAATTACCTTTGGCTTCCAGGAAATGGAATGCCGGTGACCCCCCAGATTCATGCGCTTCTTCTCGTATTGATACCCCATTTGCGAGCGGTTATATTGTGCAGGATCACCGCAGGCATTCCTTCGATCACCAAATCTAGGATCGACCTTCGCATTAGCGCCAGACACGCAGTTCCCATAACCCACTCGGCCATTTGCCTCGCTCGTCTCTCCATGTCCCCAAGAACATGAATAATTTCTATTGTCGTACTTTTGAGTGGTGGAGACCACATTCTGATGTTTCGGCCGCCGATTACCTCGAGAATTACTTCCCCGAGGGGCAATTTGATTGCCGACATGCTCCAACTGGCTACCGTATTCAACAGAGCAACGGGGATGGGATACCAGAGGATGAGAGACCTCCAGAGGCTCCCAAGGACCGGGAGGCAAGTCTCGGGGGATGGGCACCCTAAAAGTGGGTACGCGAATGTCCACCATCGGCGCGACCGGCAGTGGCGTTGGTTGTGGTTCCACCGGCTGCGGAGGCGGGTGGGGACGGATGAGCGTGTGCGGGAGGAAATGGAAGCAGCGCGGGCGATCTTCCGGGGGGCATGAGACCGCAGGCGGCGCCGTCGGCTCGGGCCGAGGGTGGCGGGGGAAGGCGTCCCCCGGGGCGCCGCCGCTGTCGTCGGTAGAAGGCGGGGCGGAGCCGCCACCCTCAACTCCGTGCATCACCCGGGCTACGAGCGGTGACGGTGCGAGGCAGTTCGCGTCCTCCGCGAGGCACAAAGGCGCGGATGAGCGCGTGCCACTGGCCGGATGCGGGCTTGCGGAGGAAGAGCTGGGGGGCGCATCTCTCCCTTAACCATATCTGGCATCGGATCCAACGGCCCACATCCCGTCAGTTTCACGCATGCTGTTGTCGAAAGGGCGCGTCGAATTTACTCCCCTGTGCGAATGAGTAGACGACGGTCTCTGCGAGAATTTTCCGCGTAAGAGGGGCGCGCAGATTCCCAAGCTCGCGAATCTTAAAGACACGCGGGTGGTCCAGCATCACAATAGACACCTTACAAGCTTAAATCCCATCCCACGATCGCCTTACGTAGAAATCAATTATCCAATTACAAGGTAGGAAAAATAATTTGATGGCAGAATATTTATGTCAACGATCAAGACAAGATTTTTGACCAGATAAACGTGCACCATATGATACCATTTTTGAAAGTAAGAAAACTTAGAGAATCGATTTGTCATTAGCTTAACTTTGTGTTTTCCAGAATTTAATTGTATGACTTTCTATCAACAGCTTAGATCCTTTATTAATCAGGTCAGCTGATACGCTGTCTAGAGAGAGAGATAGAGAGAGAGAGAGAGAGAGAGAGGTCATTTGTTTTAGGATAATTTGACCAAATTTTACATGTTCTCATACATAACGAGGATTAATTTGTCATTAACGATCACAACAGAGACATTGTCATTTTGGACATGGTTACTCTAGTGTTTAATTTTACAGTTTTAAGGCTAAGCACAGAAACCGGTTATATTTGTGGTGGCATCAAAGTTAAGTCTCCTTGGACATGGAGGTACCAAAAGAAAAATGGCAGGCAAAAAATAGCATCAGATCTTTGCTCATGAAGGGGGGGCCAAAAAAGATATCTACAACCCCACTAGTATTTCTTTTTAATATTATATTTTCGTACATTGTTTATTCTTGTTACTTATTCTAATAGGTTTTCTCTTTTGCCTACTTATATTTGAAATCTGAGTTATCGCGATCGAATACATAAAATTAGGATGAGCTTTTGGAAGGGGTGGTTTTGGGCGACATGGTCTCTCAAAGTATCGGATGATTGAATGAATCTAAATTGCAATTTAGATCTAATGATAAGGCTGTTTCGTTGTGAGATAGATGCTGCTGCTGCTTTGTGCCAATCGTACAAGAGCTTTTGAGGACTATTGACACCCTTCTTACCGTGGCACAGTGGTGGTGGTCGTCGTCATCCTAAGAGGAACTTCTGCAGTATAGAATCACTCAGATGTTACCAGTCGACCTGAACTCACAGTTACGTACTGACCAAGTAATGGATGCTTGGGTTGTTTCGGTGACCTTCGAGACGCCAAATGTTCCCGTCAGCTGCAAGCAAACGACAAGTAGAATTATTCCGCTGTTGTTATTATATTCAGGGGAAGTGGTGTGGTTTACTTTAGAGAAGACGACAGCGAACAGAGGCAGCTTTCTGGAAAGCGTGTCGCTCGCGTTCTGCCTTCGTTTGATTAAAAGATCAGATGGGCGGCAAGTCCTCGTTTGATTACCACCAAAATCTCTACTGTGGTGGTAAAAATTTTGATCAGATCATTATATACACCATATAAAGATGATCATTTATATACAAAATGAGTTTAAGCATCTCCTCTAATGTGAAAGCCGAGTCGCAGTGGTACTTGATAACTGAGATCCAACATGCAAGTTTTGAGTCTTCTAACGATCAAAACACACCATAGTGGGGCAAGTTTAGTACTATTCCATAAGGTAGACTCTCAAAATAAAATAATGCAAAGATGAGCAGCGCCCCACAACAATAAGAATCTATTACACAAGTAATAGAAAATGATCCTGTGCAAATAATATTAATAATAATATTATTTTAGAAAACAAAGTCACTACATAATCAGATGTATGCATAAAACACCAAAAACATTCCTCCATATATAAGGGCTTGAAAAATGAAAGTAATACAGGAGGGAAAATGAAGTTGATGGCAAAAAGAAATTCACATATATAGATAAAGAATTAGTCACTGGGAGAACCTTGACAATCACTAGCTGAGTTGGCTTCCGAGCAACAACTTATATCCTCTGATAATAAACCCTGTAACTTCTTCCTATTCTTTTAGTTTGCATGCCCGGACATAAGGATGGTCATAATTGATGTATTTAGTCCAGTAAGGCCTGTACCTGGTCATTGCCAGCTCCAACCAAGGTTTCATGTTTCCGTTGTAGTGAATGACTGCAGCATTTTCGATCTCAGAGTGATCGATGGTAGGGTTGTACCCCAAACCAAGTACATGCCAAGATTTTTCCAGTGGATGAGTCAGCTTGTAAAATGTTAACAGTCCAGGAGGGAGTGTCCCAAGTTTCCAGAGCACCCGGTCTTCATTCTAGAGGAAAAGCAAATAAAAGTAAAGTACATGTATGCTTTTACATTTATAATGTAAATCTTTGATCGCTTTTGTAGTGGGCCTCAGAGTGGACATGTATTTGAAATTTAATATAGTTTGTAAAAAAACTTCACCTTTAAGCTTAATGGAACATGTATCAGCATAGTGTTTTTCCATAATAAAATAAAGCCAACAACAAAATATAGCAGGTTGAAATTCGACATGGACCAAAGAAGCATGTTATATATGCCATATTAACAACATAAATAAATAAAAAAAGTTAAAAATGTATTATGGTCATGACGCATAAAGATCCTGGTGGTGACAGAGATACAAAAGGCTGCATGGACACACCAGGTTTCTGGATAAAAGAAATTTTTCGCTTCTTGCTACAGTAGATTAGTGCAAAATATTCCAGAGGAGAATGTCCATATATATTAAGGATAATAGATGCTAAAATTAATCAGATAAATGAAACAAAGTAGCACAAAATATTCCAAAAGGCTGATTGAAGAAAATCATTTTACAGGAATCAAAGTTTGCTATGGAGATGACTGAAGTTGACCATATTAACAATCTATAGCAATGGATCTATTTACTTAATAACAAACTTAAAGGAGGAGAAAAGAGAAAAGAGACCTTGGCTCTATCATGATTGTCATCTCAGTGAATTTAAAACAAAAACAAAGTATACAAATTTCCTATATGGTGCTTCAACAGAAAATGATAATTTCTTTGATACGTCATCCAAGGGCTAATGTTTAAAACAAGGATTTTAATTTCGAATGATACTGCTCGTACCAGGCGGTACGTACCGATCCGCCAGCAGATCGGTATGTGGACCGCTCGCTACCAAGCAGTATCAAGTCGGCTGCGACGAGAGAAGAAGAAGCGTCGAGGGAGAAGAGGGAGAATCGTGAGAACCTCAACGCTTCCCAATCCAATGCCACCCTCCCTCAACGATCCCGATCCAGGAGGTAAGGGAGAGGCGACGGCTCGGCTTCTTCGCCGCATACTTCGCCGAAGGTTGGAGACGCCTACGGCCTTCGACGTCTTCACTGAATGCCATAGACGAGGAGAAGACCGCCTCTTCTCCTCATCTGACATGACGAGGAGAAGAAAAAGGAGGCAATGTCATCGAGGCAACATACGCCTCCTTTTTCTATTTTTTGTTTTTATATTATTTTTATATTATGTTATATTATATATATATATATACATTAAGCAGTATACCCTGACGTACTACTCGATACGCCTATACTGTACCGTATCGAGCAAAGCTCAAAACTCCGGTACGATACAAAATTACGAACCTTGGTTTGAAACAAAAAGTCCTTTAATACATATAAAGGATACAAAAAATTAATGTTGAACCAAAAGAAAGATGAACCACATTAGTAACATGGGTAATTGTACAACCTTTTAGCTCTGAGGCATGCAGAATGACATGTTCATACAAACATCATTTAAGAAGCATTTACATGCATGCGCATAAGCTACAAGAGATTTAAACCACAAGTATGGCTAAGCATGTCAGTAAGTGGACAAAAGTCTAGTAGCAGTTTACTGTTCACCATGAGGCCTAATATAAGAAAGCATGACAAATTCCAAATAGACTTCATGTCTAGAAGAAGCATATTAGATTTTACAATATGAAATGTATAATATATAAATTTTCCTCCAAAATTATTTAACTTACCATATTCTGCCACTTGTGATAAATCCCAGTTATATCTTTATTCTTCCACTCCTTGAGATCAAACATATTCATCCCGTATGCCCAGCCACATGCATTAGGATCAAAATTACGGGCAATGTGTGGGTTTGAGAAATTAAGATACTTGTCAAAACGATGGAAGCTCTCACCACAAGTCTCGACTGCACCATTAACATTACCATTGAGATCTACAGACCAAAGTGCTGTCAAATCCTTCTGAACAACAATGTCATCATCGAGAAAAAGGATCTTATCCAACTTGGGATAAACCTCTGGGAGATAAAACCTTAAATGATTTAGCATGGATAGATATTTCGGATTTCGATACTTTAGATTGGAAGAACCTGCTGAAGGATGATCAGCTTTAAAATAGTACTCTTTCATGGCAGCAGATTCAAGCTGCCTTAACACCGGGCAGTATGAAGAATTCAGCCATTTAAAGTCATCCACATTTTCTACATGAATGGTTGCCTTCCCAGGAGGGTTCAACAAAAACCACATGTTCATGGCTCCAAAATTCAATTTATCAGTCACTAAATGAAATACATGTTTTTCTGGCTCCTGCAAGCAATGCAAACACAAGCTAATCAAGACCTTTGCATTAGAAAAGAAAATTGATCAGAAAAGAAAAGAGCATCACCAGACCTTTGCATTCATGATGGTAGAATTTACAACTACTGAAGCAGCCAAGACATTGTCAGAGAAAAGGGCATAATGATAAAGATTTGGATTTTCCAAATTTTCGCTCCTTGGAAATTTTCTTTTCTCTAAAGGAAGGAGGTAGTAGTCAATGGTTAAACGCATAGACAAGCAGTGGATTCCATTGGGAATTGTCTTAGCAGCCAGCTGACTAAGGAATGTGCTCTGCTTCTTCAAGCTCCTAACTTGTTCATCAGCAGATTGGAGCATAGCTCTGAGTCTCCGAGTTACTGCCTTGCAGTCATATAGTGCTTCTTTTGCCTTAGAAAGAACTTGACCCATTGCTTTGATCTTATCAGAAGCACTGAAAATTTTCTATTTAGAAAAAGTTAAATGGGGCAGCACACAGAAAATTTATGAAATAGCTCTCACCTATGGTGTAGGTCAGCATCAGCATTGGCCTCTCCTACTACATGTTGGCTTTCTTTGATACGACTCAGCAATTCCTGGTAAAGATCAAGTTTGTTCCTTGATTTTGCGAGTACAGAATAGATCCTACCCATGATTATCTGATCACGCATCAGCCTAACTCTTGAATCAGAATTTTCATTCTCATTTTCTCGCCTCCATATGCTATATTTGCCCAATACTGCTGAATCCACAGCTTTTGAACGCTCAATGGCAGCATTTTCAAGCCTAACTACTGCTTCATCATCTTGTTGAGTAAACACCATCTGCTTCTGTTCATGTCTTTCCTCTCTCAATTGCTATAATACATGAAAATATTCCAAAAGATCAAATTGTAATAACAGATTTATTGACATTCAGCACAACATAGCAACTGAGATAAACAAGCTGAGTACTGGGAGACCAAAGAGTAATGTATTTTATTAGTTAATGAAAAATAAATACTTCAGAAGCAAAAGTTTCAAATTAGCAGGGGCAACGAAGTGAGGACATCAAATCAGCTAAATGGCCAATGAATGTAAGGGAAATAACACCTATTAATTAAAATGAATACCCTTCGAATTAATTTTGCTGGTGAATCAAGAAGTTGTTGATCATCTGCATCAGAATAAAATATTAACTTGTTTACCCAGCATAAATAATATACGAGAAATTAAATTTACACAATGGAAAATGAGCATCTAAAAATTACCTGGATTGTTGTAAAGCTTTACATCTGCAATCTGTAAAGAACTAATCAGTGCCTTGTTCTCCAATTCGGCCAGTGAATAACTTTTCTCCGCATGTGAAACATTTTGAAGTGTCTTCGAGAAGATGAGTATGAAAATAAGTAAGCGTATTTTACCAATGTATTGCATAAAACTAGAAATGCTTAAGCATATAAGCTGCACGAAGTTTAGAGCTGTCAAAGTAATGATGCAATGATCAGCATGGCCAACTTCATTATTCTGCCATAAAGAAAGGACACTGTCTGTCCTGAAAAAAATCAAGGCCCCAATGACCCAAATCCTGCTGGCTTGCAGGTATTGAATGAAGGACAATATACATAAGCCCAGAAAGACACTAACAATATGACAGCCAGAGAAGCATGAATTTTAAAATGATCAAGATATATTATTACAGTAACCTAAAAAAATAATAACCAAGTAATTAGCAAGACATTCACTATCATTCACCAACCTCTTTTGTTAGAATAGATTTTAGCTTCTGCACAGCAACTTGTTCTCTCTGATCGGTTCCCTGTCATGATCCATTCATATGTGAGATTTAAGGGCAAAAGGAGCTACCTTTCTCAACAAGCAGAAAATAAAAGGATATCACTGAGGAAGGTACCATGTGGCTAGGAAGATCCTGGATGCCTGCACAGGAACACATAATACAGAATCAATAAACTTCAAACTGCAGTCCAACAGATGATAAAGGCTACAGAATATGAACATCAAAATTATAAGTTTCCAGGAGCATGATTATAACTCAAGGAACATTCAAGCACATGCAACATATGTGTCCATCTCCTATTATCTTAATCAAGTTATGGGTTTGCATCTTGTCGAGTTGAACTTCTGCAATTGGAGGTGGTCAAATACATGATTTGCACTTAAATAAACTTATTAACAAAACCCAAAAAAGAAACTGACCTCAAGTTCATCCACATGACTATTTTCATCGTGTTATATGCCTTATTTTCCTAACATGATTTCTGATAATTCAGTTTCAATTTCCTAGTGAGAAGCTTATTTAATGCATCTTCCAACTTCGCAACGGCTCTTCTTCATATGCATCTCATAAAGTGCCAAACTCCTATAATCCATTATTCAACCCACGGAGTTTTGCATCAGCGTCCTGAGTATGTACTAGAATACGTTCTGAAACTCGGTAGAACGGACATCGGTGTGTTGTCAGAGATGACTCAGGATCTAAGAAGATGCAATAAATGATTAATCAAGGTACAGATTCAGAAATAAAGGAATCAGTTTCATGTGTCCTTCCACATGAATAAATGCATCAGAGATGTAAATTCACAGGCCCAGATCTCCGAGCAGGAAATAAAAGGAAGCAAATCCGCAACAGAAATCGAATCCCCACTCCCATATGCATTCCACATCCACTAAATCGTACAAATGTGCGAGTAAAGATCAGCATACCGGACGAGATCGGCGCCCGAATGCTGCCGCGCACCGCCAAAGGGACCAGAATAAGGAAGAAGAGAAGCAGCACTGCGGGTGGGCGAAAGCCGCAAACGGGACCTCCGTCCCTTCTACACCTCCCGCCTGCTCTGGCCGCCAAGGCCTGCTGCGGAGGCGGCATCGTCGATGGATCCAATCCCTAAAAAACCAACGAAATTAGAAAAAGTCGAGAAATAGCGGAGAAAAGTAGAGACGAAGAAAGAATGCGTTCCGCATTACCTCTTTGGGTTCGAGTGTGGAGATAGCCTAGAAGGGGAGAGAGAGAGAGGATTCGAGCATCGGAGAAGGCTAGATGAAGAGCGGGGGAGTCTCGTGGAAGAAAAGGAGTTAAAGTGAGTGAAGGGGACGGAAAGTGGCAAAAATACTTTTTCCTGCATTGTTTTGTGACTGGGGAAACCACGGTTCCACGTGGGTCCCATAACTGCGGCGAATGAGATGGGCGAAAACCAACGGGTGGCGAAAGTGTGTGACGGAGGATGTCGTGTCTGTTGTGATTTGGTTGTTTGGGAAATATGTATGTCGAGGATCTCCCTTAGTGCCATCATTGAAAATAATTTTCTTACTCATCTATACGTACCCGTTGGCTTGCTCACATTGTTATTGGGATGACCTGCTTCTGGGTCCCAAATGAACCGTCGCAGTGGGAGTAAGTTGTGAACGGGCTGGCGGAAGTCTCGCATAAAACGGATCTCCTCCCCGTTTCATACGATACCCAACGGTACCTGCGTTATCATTGCTCATAATGATGGCTCATTTGGAGCGGGTCCCGCATAAAAATATGGCTCATTTCAAAAGCAGTTTGGTTGGGTAGGATTGTCATCAGAGAGGCACTATACGACGAAAGAACCTACCATTGGTTTTTGTAGTTGAATAGTGGTCATTGAAGTCACTATGTACCGAGGAGACCTTCGAATTTCATTTCATTGAAGATAAGCGCTGGAGCATTAGGGTGTTTATTTAAATTTTTTATATAATTATCATTGACAATACCAATTTGAATTATTGGATGCAATAAATAAATATATGAGAGTACTGTAATATGCTAAATTTATAAATATTAAATATCAAAAATATATGAAATCATCGTGACGTCGTATAAGCTACTTGAATTGGGATTGACTAATGAGACTCGTTAGGACATCAAGTCATGTGAACATTTACGTATTGATCAACGTATATAATGATTCATTTACATAATGATCATCATACGAAGTCTCTTGGAGAGATTAGAAGCATAGGAGTAGATTGAATGCGAGATAGGGGCAAAGGACCTTATAAGGAAAATATAGAATCTGTCCTTCCTTATTAACCTAAAATTGATAAGTTCCTTACCAATGGGCTCACTATACCTTAGGATCTTCAAGAGAGAGAGAAAGTTGCTTTATCGAACACCTGTTCTAGAGCTCTCGAATAAAAATCCCTTTCTATGTATATAGGAATCTATCATTTCTTCTTAACATTAAGTTAGTAAGCTCCTTACTGATGGGCTCACCATATCTTATGATCTTCAAGAAAGAGAAAATCATTTTATTGAACACCCATTTTGGAGCTCTTGAATAAATATCCCTTTGACGTGCATAGGAGATTAGTGTTATGCCCCTCGTGTTGTTTAGTCAAGTAGTAAGATATGATTGACTACATGCCTAATAAGGTAGAAAACTTTAAATGAAATCCATAGTAAAGCTCACTAACTACACTTTGTTTGCTTGCTAAGTAAGGCCCACTAACTACACTTAATATTTAGCTCTATAAAGTTTTATCTTTCAACCTACTTCTTTAATCAAACATAAAGGGAGATCAAGATCTCATCTTTATCTTTTGTATCATTGCTTGAGACTACCTATGGTCAATAAGCCAGTTTTAGCCCTAGCAAGAAAATAAAAAATAATAAGTGTATGCCGACTTAGTACTAAGTGGCAAGCTCAGACTACCTATGTAGAGATTGTTATCGGGCTATATCAACTTGAACTGCTCATATACATAACATCAAACATAGAAGATGCGTGATGATATCAAGGTATCTTAACTTGAACCACTTGTGTAGAAAATATTAGTCGTGAGAGATCCAGAGTAAGGAGGTATGCTAACTTAAGCTATCTATGCAAGGAGAGTTGGATGTAAGAGATGTGTGACGATGACATTTGGGCAAGTTGACTTAAATTGCTCATGCAATTAGTGGATAGCTCAAGAGACACACAAGGGCATAGGGACATATCGACTATGTTGACTTAGACTGAGAGAGAGTTGGATGCAAGAGATGTGCGATGGCATTAAAGCATGCCAACATAAATTGCTCTTACACGAGGAGGTTCACGAAGGCATCAAGGCATGCCTACTTAAATTACTAGTGCATGGAGGGAAAACATAAGAAAAGCATAATGACATCAAGGTGTGCCAACTTGTATTGCCCCTAAAGGGAGCATTGTATGTAAAAGACATAAGAGAGCATAAGAGATGTCGACTTAAATTGTCCATATAGAGATTGTCTAATGTAGGAGATGTACGAGGCCATCAAGGATGCTAATTTGAATTACTCATGTAAAAACATCATTGTAGCACGTCGACTTGAATTACTAGATAGGGAGTATCATGCGTTAGAGATGCACAACATCTAATGTGTTAACTTGAACTACTTAAGTAGGAAGCATTGTGTACAATAGACTCTATAAATTCATATATGTCAACTTGAATAATTCTGAATAATTCATGTAGAGAGTTGAATGTAAATATGAGGGCATTGGGGCATATTAGCTTGAATTATCTATGCAATTAACATTACACTCAACAGACACATGAGAGTATCTAGTCATGCTTTCAAGTGTAGTAAGCATCAGATGTAAGAGAACTACCTATGTAGCAAGTATCAAATGCCCTCATGTATAATTCAAGAAACACATGAACTGCATACGTAGTACACATCATACACATGAAGGTGTTGTAGTATATCAACTTGAATTACCCGTATAAAAAGTATTAAACATTAAAGATGTATGATAGTGTTAAGGCATGCCAACATGTAAGAGACACATGAAGGCATGAGTCATATAAACTACCTAAATATGGGGTGTTAAACATAAGAGACACTTGAGGGCATAAGAACATACCAACGTGAGTTACCATTCAAAAAAGTATTGGATATACTAGACATACGAGGACATCAAGCCATATCGACTTAACATATACATGCAAGGTTAGTTGGACATAGAATAAGCATAAGAGCATTAAGATTTTCCAAATTAAACTATCCAAATAGGGATTGTTCCATGTAAAAGACATATGAGAGCATATGCATGCCAACTTGAATGACACGTTTAAGGACTATCTGATATAGGAGATGTATGAGGGCATTAAAAGTTCCAACTTAAATAGTTGAACTACCCATGTAGGTAAAATTAATCATATGATACCCATGAGGGTATCGATGTATGTTGACTTAAACTAATTATATAGAAAGAGTTGGATGTAAGAGATTTACCAAGGCATCAAGGCATCTTGACTTGAACTGCCCATATAATTAACGTCGAATTTAGGAGACACAAGAGTATCAAGATATATCTACTAGTCATAGGTGTCCTACAAACCAATCACGTAAGTGATAGCACGTGTGACTTGACACGTAGTCTTTTTTACTTATTATTATTAATTGGTATTTTATCACTTTATATTGTTTGTTGTATGAATATATTGTTTGTTGTATGAATATATTGTGATGTCCATTAATTTATGCAATAAGAATCGGATCGTGATAAGATCATGATAATGAGATCGATTTACCTTTAAACATAAATTCTAAATAATCCCGGTCATAGGTTACTTGAGAGGGATATCGAGATAATCGAACAGACTGGTATATTGTATACCCGTCAATATGATGGATGCAGTTAGTCTCATAGTTGCTCATGTGGGGACACTAGAGAGACAATGTAGGTGCTTATTGAAAAATGAGTTAATAGATTGATCTACTTATGGAATGTTGGATGGTTGATGATGCCTTATTGTTAGACAATGATTCCGTTGTCCCAATAGTATATTTGATCCTTAGACTTGAGACACTAAGGATGTCATGTATGAGTAATACACTCTTTGATACCAAATTTATAGGTTTATAGGTTCTAGATCTAGCACAACTGTTCATCGGAAGTGGTAGCCAACCTTACGAGGGTTATTGAGTATCGATAGAGGATCCCCCGCTTTCGGTGTCATGAGAGAAATATCTCATGTGTTATTGCTCAGACAAATCCCTAACAAAGGTCATTCGGATTGAGAGAGAAAGAGTTCTCTAGGAGAATCTAATTAGAGTGAGACTAGAGTAGAAACTATATGGGTCTGATAATACCATACCTGGTATATGATCTCTGGGATATTAGATGGATGAGGGACTATAGATATACAGTAACTGAAAACAAATAGGTCCAAAGGATTAGATTCCCTTGTATCGTTTGGAGACTACAGCGTAATGACCTAGTACATCCATAGTCGATGAGTCGAGTGAATTATTATGGAGATAATAATTCAATAAACCGGAATGAGTTCTAAAAGGTATGACTCATGACCAGCTCGATATTGGGCCTCGATGGTCACACATATATGGTAGGCATTATAACGAGTAGAGGTTCGAATATGAGATATCTATTGAACCCCCTTTCTTATTGGATATACAATAAGCCCCTGAATTATTGGATCCTATGGATGTGATCCAATAAGAGCCAATGAGAGATTATTGGATAGAGATCTACTAATCTAAGAGACTTTGATAGTTGGATAAAGATTCAATACCCAATATGACATAATCCATTAGGGTTAAGTTAACATAGGGTCTCTATAAATAAGAGGGAACCAAACACTCATAAACTAGAGATTTTCTTGGTTGCCACCTCCTATTCTTCTCTCACCTTCTCCTCCTCAAAGAGCAAGCTTAGAAATTTGAGGAGCATCATCGTAACCTTATTGTGTAGATCACTACTAGAGAGAATGACGCTTAACCTCCTTCATCCTCTCCTACAGATCTATAGGGATTTAGGGATATATAATCTCCATATGTAACACAACTATCTCACACGTGGTTTTTAGTTTTGTGAATTTTGCACACCAATCTTCACATGATGACAAACACATCTTTAGAAAATTTGAAGATTTTATTTTTTATTCTTCCACTGTGCATGTGATGTCGCCCTTGGATTTTCCTATAATATTAACTTAAAATTCTCATATAGTAAGTATTAAATGTAGGAGATGCATAAGGGCATTAAGTAAATTAACTTATGTTTATGTACGGAGCATTGGATGTCGAAAATGCCAAGGCATGTCATCATGAACTTGTAGATGGGTGTACGAGACTCTTTAGGGCATTGGGTCAAATGAATATGGACTACCCAAGTAAGAAGTATTTGAAGTAAGAGACACCTAAGGGTATCGAAACATGCCAACATAAACTACCCACATAAACAACACTAAGCTTAGGAGACATATAAGGGCATCCAAGTGTGTTAATTTAAAGTATATGTAAAACAAAGGATAACTATGAAGGCATCATGTTGTGCCAACTTGAATTGTTTGTATATAGAATATTACTCATAAATTGATAAGAGTTCTAGAGCATGCTAACATAAACTATCGATATAGGGATTGTTTGACATACGAGATACATGAGGGCAACGTGGGTTCCAACCTGAACTGCTCATGCAAGGAGTACACTAGATTTACACTACCCATGCAGAGAGCAACTTATGTAATAAAAGATGTATGATGACATTAGGACATGTCAATGTGAATTACTCTTGCAAGGAGCATAGACCCATGAGATTGTTAATTTGAATTGCATGTAGACAGAGTTGGATGCCAAAGATGTACATGGGCATTAGCTCATGCCAACTTGAATTGCATTTGCATTTAATATCAAAATCAAAAGATACCCTAGGACATTGAGGTATGCATACTTGAATTACCCATACATTAAGCATTAGATGTGGAAGATGCATAAGGGTGTTAGGTCATGTTGATTTGAAGTGCCTATATAGGGAGCATAATAATATGAACTACCCATGCAAGGTGTGGTAAGAATATATAGACATAGACTACCCTGGTAGAGAGAGCTAAACATAAGAGACACCTAAGTGTCACGGACTTAGCTGATTTTGCCTACGTCGTGCATCACCCTTACGTGTCCGTCTGCAAAGGTCAATCTCTCTGAAGCCTCCTATAGTCCCTTAGGACCTACAAAAGAGAAAACAGGTTAGAGAAAACGCCTCACTCAAGATCCATAAGCAAACATTCCAAGAAATACTTCATAGACAATGCAAATTATAAACAGACGTTACAAGCTCTGAACGGTTGCATAACAAAGGGTCAAAATTATTTATTACAAACCAAAAATCTTTCACAAGTGTCCACATGACACAACCTTTATTTACAAGCCTAAAGCAACCACCAAATCTAACTAAAATGGGATTATTAAGCCTTCGGTCGTCCCTCTACATGTTGTGCAAAGCATGAATATACCAAAAGATACGGACATACATAAGTATTACATCAAACATCTTGTTTAGAAGTTTATCCATAACATTCTCCCCCACTTATTCCTTCGACATCCTCGTTGAAGCCTTTGTTGACACTGCAACTCCTCGCCTTTGCTGAGTCTTCAATCTTCTACTCTAGCTACAATGCACCTCTTGGCTCCCAGCTGCTCTCCACTACTGTTTTTAAGTAGTCGAACCTTTGATCTGCCATGCTGCTTCAACTCCCCAATGACTTTAACTCTAGTGTGGGGTTAACTGAGTTGTGTTGATCCCTGTTGGTTCCTACGGATCCTCCAAATGAAGAAAAAGACCATCCTTACTATGCATCAGTCTCTCAAATGCCTCATGCTGTTTAAACTGGATAGATGCTTGTTGGAGCTTTAACGAGCATCGCCTCGTAAACTTCTGAAGTTTTGGGTCATTCCTTCACAAAATTTACCCATTGACTCTTCTTTCACTTAGTTGTCACTTCCAAGTAGATTCGCATCACTTTCACTTTCGATTAGTATTTCGTTGGGAAATGAAGCGAACAATCTACTCTCAATAGAACTGATCACCGTTGGTGAGGATTTGACAACTATTATCTTCGAATGGTCTTTGAACCTGTGCAAAGCTTCTCTATTGAATAGATAAGAGAATTTGGGTACTCAGTTTCGCCCATTCTCTTAAGAGTTGAGAAGGCAAAGGTTACTTGACTTTACCCACCTCCTCGAGGTTATACTCCATGCATCAAACTGGTTACTGGCCTTCGCCTGCTCTTTGCTCACACTTCTAAAGCACTTGAAGTGTTTGCACTCCTTGCATTGAGTTAGTTACTATGATTCATCATCTCAATATCATCGAACTTTTGGAATGTAGGAAGTTTTGACCTCAACTTGGAGTAGTTCTCTAATAGATTTGGTCGCCTCTGGGATTGTACCGTCTTCTCCATCAACCTGGTCACCTACTCCATTGAGTAGCAAAGGTATAGCACCACGTACTGCTTGCTTTGTTCCTTGGTCATGCACTCTTGCATGACCCGAAGTCCTTCACTTTCAGCTATCTTGATGAGAAGCTCGTTGACATCGGTCTTACGAAGTTCCTTGGCCTTTACCCTTCAACCTTGTCTTGGTACTTGGAGTTTGCCTCTACATTCTCCGCCTCCTCAGCCCCTTTTACGACCAAGTGCTCTCCCTCCATGAGAGCAAGGGATCAATGACTTTCACGAAAGTCCCGCCTCTGCGGTACCATGGTGTTGCCATACCCATGGCCCTACTATCCATCGCCTAGCATCTACATCCCTTTTTTTCACAATCAGTAGATATATCTCTGTGGCACTTCTCTGAGTCCACCTCCATTCTAACTTATGCTTGATTTTGGAGAGCTAAGTCCCTTTGGACTCGTTGTCGCTTCCTTGCCCCTTTCGACCCCCTACTTCAACACCTCTGTGTTCTCTAAATAGCTCTCTTTAGTCGATGGAAAGACATACTACAACTCTCATGCATGGCCTCTACCATCATGTTATAGGATTTGCACCGATTCTATTCTCCTTAGCTTCATTGATAGCAACGTTCGCTTACTCGACCTTGTCCTCTAACTTGCCGGGCTCCCTTAAGCCAATATGGGCTCTAGAATAGTCCAACTCTCCAGCTGCTTCGATCATACCTCTGCATGATCAAGTCCCTCCCATGGGACTTACTGGTACTTGTATTCGAACTTTTACCTCGGTAGAACATAGCCCATATATGCTGATGACCAAGGTTTTCATCCGATGCAAAATTCAATACACGCACAGAAGACTCGCCTCTACGATACCATGACATTCACTTCTTGAATCCATAGCCTTTCTTGTCGTCGTGTTGTTCACCGAAGTGGAGCTTTCAATAGCTCCCGATTATACATTCGTATGATCTAGTCCCTCACGGGACTCGTCGTGTGTGTCGCATTGCCACAAACTGTTCCACCATGATCCGCTGCACCATGTCGCCTCCTAGTGACATCTCTATTACATTCTGATCCTTGTGAGATGAACTCAAATTGTGATCCCTCCATGTGTGGCCTTTGCCAATACATCATAAGGTCTTTTTCACCTTTGATTTTGTTCGCTCCTTTGTCAATCGACCTTCATCCACCCGCTCTTGGGTCACACCTAGATGAAACACTACTCTAGGACAGTCCGTCGCCTAGTAGCTCCTGAAGTCCATCGACTTCGCTAAAAGTAGTGCACCATTGTCTGGATCCTGAGCCTTTGCCCCTACCAGCACAATCTCCGTAGCGCATCGCTTCCTTCATGGCAACTTGAATGGCAACACTGTGAAATATTCTTCAAGAGTACCGGCCTCCGCGTCCTCTTGCCCCGTGCTAAGGTCTTCTGAACCCAACTTTGCCTTCGCAAGTTGAGTCGCCTTAGTTCCTCCGTCAAATTCTTCTCCGAGATAAGGTGCATGTGCCCAAAAGCTCCTTTCATCTTTAGCACCATGCAAGATGAGTCCACTCCATCAGAATAAAGGACCCATGGAATAACATGATCTTGCTCTTGTCTCTACAAGAGTTCATATCCTTGACCTCTTTCCAAGGAAAGCTTTGTGCCTCTGCTCCTTGTGTCATCTTCTATGCTGGCTCCCTTCATGCAGCTTGGGTACTTCGCCAAGATACACCCAAGTTGCTCCGCTCCTTATTTTGCATTGAGTTGATGGTGGCCCTCACGCCCACTATTCCACGGGTCAGCCCTCCCTTGAGTCCAATCTCCATATCGACTCCAAGTGTGCCTTCATTTGTGTTGCTTTGGGTCGCTCTCCCACTTGATCTCGTAATGCATCCACAATGCATTCTCTTAAGCGAGATCATATGATGACTCCTCGCCGCTAGCTCGGTCCATTGAGCTTCGTGAAGTAGTTTTTAAGGTACTCCTCAACATGTGCGGTCCGTCACATATGATTGTCCCTCCGGAGTGCTGGGACTTATCCCTCCTAGATAACTGTTCCATTGGAGCAATATCTCTCTTCATTTCGGAGACTACCATCCCCTTAGTCTACTTCGATTTTCTAAACGAACTATGCATTGTTCTGCCTCCTGCAAATGCACTTGCTAGATTGTGACTTCACGTTAATACAGCTCTCGCTGCACCACTAAAGGCATAGCAACATGTTGAACTCATTACACACTTCAGCCTCCTACGGACGTTTCCTTCACATACCGAAGAAAAAGTTTCAATGCTCCATGGCGTCAAGTATCGGTCGCCTTGGAATGGCCGCGAAAATTCCATCGTCCACATACAAGCCCATGCATGAGTACCGAATTCTTCGAGCTAGCAATTCCCCTCACCTCTGTGAGCTTTGCACCACTCTTTCGTTGCTGAGCAACTCATTTCATCTTGCATCGTCTCATCCTTTACCAAGCGTCTCGCTGGCCTTGAGCACCATCAAGTATAGTTGTCAATGTTGAGCCATAGTTCAAACTTAGTCATTCGAACCTTTGTGTGCTTTGCATTCTTCCAGGCTTGCTTGTTCTTATGGTGCCTCTTGCATGAAGGGTTTGTCATTCCTCTGAATGCTAATCTCAGATGCCCGCTCCTCTGAGCGACTCATTTTCCCTACATTTCCATGCTCGTTTTCCCTCAAACGATCGCACGTGTGCTGACTGCCCTCAACGCAGCCCCACTGGGTCCCCCACGTTTGCATGCCAAGTATTTCTATGAGTGCTTATCCCACTTTGATACCATTTATTATGGACTTAGCTGGTTTTGCCTAAGTCGTGCGACACTCTTGCATGTCCGTCCGTAAAAGACAGTCTCCCCGAAGCCTCCCATGTCCCTTAAGACCTACAAAAGAGAAAACGAATTAGAAAAAATGCCTCACTCGAGATCTATAAGCAAACATTCCAGGAAATACTTTATAGACAATGTAAATTACAAACAGACTTTACAAGCTCTGAACAGTTGCACAACAAAGGGTCAAAATGATCCACTATAGATCGAAAATCTCTCACAAGTGTCCACATGACACAACCTTTATTTACAAGCCTAAAACAGTCACCAAATCCAACTAAAATGGGACTATTTAGCCTTTAGTCGTCTCTCTGTATGCTGTATAAAGCATGAATATACCAAAAGACACAGATATATATAAGCATTACATTAAACATCCTGTTTAGAAGTTTGTATGTGACATAAGAGCATCGATGCATATATGGCATATATGCTGGCATGAACTACCTTTTTAGAAAGCATCAAATATAGAAAATACATGAGAACATCATAGCATGCCAACTTAAACTAACAATGCAAGAAGAGTTGGATGTAGAAGAAGCATGAGGGCAATGATTTGTGCCAACTTGAAATGCCTATATATAAAGTATTGTACGTAGAAGACACATGAGAACATCATAGCATATTGACTTGACCTAAGATAGGCGATGCTTAAGAACATTTAAATATGTTGAATTGACCTAATCTTACAAGGCACTGGAGTATGCATATTTGAACTATCCACAAAGAGAGCATGTTACATAGGAGATCCATAATTGATATTGGGGCATATCAAATTGAATTGATCGTAAAGAGAGCACTGGAGACCCATGAGGGTATTAAGGCATGTGACTTAACTGCCTATGCATGAGAATTGAACAGAAGAGAAGTGTAAGGGAGAAAGGAATGCTAGTTTGAACTACTTTTGCAATTACTATTGAACTTGGGAGACACTCAAGGGCATCAGAGAATGCTGACTTAAACTATTCGTGTAGTAAGCTTCAAATGCAAGATATACATGAGAGTGTTAGAATAAGCTGGCTTGACCTAATTATGTAAGAAGTGTCATATGCCAAAGACATGCATGGGAGCTGAGACTTATCCACATAAACTACACATGAAGAGAGTAGCACATAGAGGAGGGCATTATTTATGATGCTAATTTGAACTATACAGTAATTGTCGAATACATGCAGGAGATGCACGAGGGCATCAAGTATGCCAACATGAACTAACTCATAAGTGTATTGGGCCATGTGGACATGGACTACCCATGTAGAAAGTGTAACACTCAAAGACATTAAAATATGAATTGCCTTGCATAGAGCATTCAATGTATGCAACCTTAAATTAATCATTTTAGGAGTGTTGGAGTTAAAAGACGCAAAAGAGCATCAAGATATGATGACTTGAATTGCTAGCGTTGGGAATGTCAAAAGTGGAAGTTGCATAAGGGTGTGAGGGCATGCTAACTTAAAGTACTCCTATATGAAACGTTAAATGTAAGTGATAAGCAAGGGTGTCATAGCATATTGACTTGAACAAGTCATGTTTGGACCATTATATGTAAAAGATGAGCAAGGGCAACAAGGCATGCTAACTTGAACTACCAGTTCAAGGAGCATTGGATACAAGGAACAAATGAGTGTCTTAGGATGTTTTGACTTGGACATGAGAGTTGGTGCATGAGACATATGAAGTCAAATAAAAGAGACGAGAGCATCATTAATTGTCAACTTGAAATGTCGTGCATGAAGAGTCAAATAAAAGAGATGCACGAGGGCATTATTGTGTTCCAAGTTAAACTGCCCGTTGAAGATGCATAAGAGCATTGGGGCATTCTAGCTCAATTTTTCCATGCAAGAAGTGTTGATGCTAGAGACATGAAAAGGAATATGAGGTGTCATCCTTACCATAGTGGAAGCGTGGGACACTAAAGATGTGTGAAAGTATATTGGACTTAAATTATCCATATAAGGAGCATTGGACATGAGAGACATACGAGGGCATAAGAGGCATGTCGATTTGAACTACCCATGTAGCAAAGGTGCCGAGAATATAAGAGATGTGCAATGATGTTGAGGCATATCAACATCAACTATCTATGCATAAAACGCCAGATGTAACAAACGTGCGAGGGCATTGAGGCATGTCAACTTAAACTACTAATTTAGATGTAATGATTATAATAGACACAAATGTATAGGAGACGCACAAAGACATCAAAACATGTTAACTTGAACTGCCTATGCATAATGTAGGAATTATACAAGGGCATCAACGCATACAAGTTAAACCGATCTTATAGGGATTGTTAGGCATACAAGATCCATGAAAACATCAAGAGGTGCAAGCTTAAACTAGTCGTCTAGCGATTGTTGGAAGCAAGAAACACATGAAGGCATTGAGACATGCCCCTTAGAGTGACTCGTGTAGGTATTGTCAAACGTGCATGTGAAAGCATCTAGGTATACTAACTTGAACTATTTGTATTGTGAAAATCAAATACAAAAGATGTACTAAAATCGTTAGAACATCCTGACTTGAATCTCCCATGTTAGGAGCATGGGGCGTTGAAGATGTGTGATGGCACTAAAGAGTGTCAATTTGAACTACCCATACAAAAAGCATTTGATATGAGAAATTAAAAATGTATTAAGAAATATAAACTTCAACTAATTTGCATGAAAACTCAAACGTAAGAGGAGACTAAGAGACATATTAGAGGATCCAAAATATACCAACTTCAATTGTACTATTAGGAGCATTCACCACATTCTAACTTAGACTAGAAGCATTAGATGCAAGAGCACTTAAGGTGTCAAGACATACAAACTTGAATTGTAAAGCATTAAAAGATAATGTGCCAAGCTTTGCTTAAAAATACTATAAAAGATCGCAAAGAGTTATGGTGATACCTCGTAAAAGAAAATCAAAAATGAAAAATAAATGCATTGTTATGTCAAATACAATCTATGAATGCTCTTTTGGGAACGATATTGAAACAAGTTCCAAGGACCATGGATTACATATACCTCCAAAGTGGAAAAGCATAATCTTGCACCATTTATATCATTGTTTTTCACCATTCAATATAAGGAAAAAATACAATTGAATGGTCGGCTGCCAATCCGCTGAAAGTGGTTCTTCAATAATCAATACGATATGCAAGTACTAATAAGTGGTTAATATAAGCTTCTACATTTGCTGAATGAATATAGTATGCAGTTATAGTGTGTCCAATTGGTCATCAAACTTCACATTTGCAGCAAAAAGCGCGATAAGCAGTGGATGCTTCTGTAGGCAATCCATGAAATCATCTCTGCTGACAATCCCATCACTATCAGCATCAAACAGCTGACAAAGCTGCAGGAGGAATGATTACAGTGAGCGCTGGTATTAGGAGGTGACGATAACAGAAACAATGTAATTCTAAGGTGTAATAGGACTAGGGTAAAACCAAAACGTACAGTTTCACTGATTGCGCCGTGCACTATCGACTGGTTGATATGACCCATCTACATCAGTGGTACAACCAAATTATCGTAGTGAGAGCGAAATCCAGAAAGCATGGAAATGGTTGTGGTTGGTTACCTTTCCAACAGAGATGTGGCCTGTCAGATTATCACTGAATTTTGCGAAAGCTGTCTCACAAGCAGTCATAAATGTAGGTTGTTTTTTGATCTGTGCTGACCCAGACAAAAACTGCAGATGAACCATCAATGAACGTAAGAATTTAGGAGTAACGACGACTGCAACTATGTAAAGTTTGTGAAGTATCAAGAGAGCTCACGTGTATAACATACATTAACAGTAGTGATATTGATTATTATCACGAGGAAAATGAACATATAAAATATGATAGATTATACTATGATTCATCTTATCGTTCTATACCAATATATCGATCGAAATATCATAGATAATCTATGAACAGAGTGTTCGATATACTATGTGTCTGTTTATATTTTTCGATTTTATTCATATTTTATATAATATGTAAAAAATTTATAGTAGGTTTGATAACCTTATTTTGATGGGTTTTATAATCATTTCAATCTTGTAAATGTAGATTGTGAGCAATCATTGGACCGAAATAAAATTGTCTAAAAACAAACTATCCAAATATCCATTTTTGAAGGTTTTCTAACTCTATAAACTAGTGCAAAGTGTCAACCAATATAGCACCTAGGAGCTACTCATGTGGCACATGACTAGATAAACTTTTATAGTAGTATCTATGGTTAGTTCACTGTTTTGTTCCGTAGTAATATCATGTGAGTACTTGTGACGATTTATGATCGTGACGAATCACCTTATACCTTTTGTCTGCAATCGTTCAAAGCTTATGAAATCCAATGATTTAAAAGCGTTAGGCGCTCTGAAATATTAAAATATAATAATATAATATAATTAAAAAATATAATTAATTAAATAAAAAAATATAATATTAAATTAAAAAATATTGTTAATAGTATATTACTTAAGTTAGAGGGGGAGAAAAAAATTATTCTCTGAAATATTAAAATATAAAAAATATATAATATAATTTAAATATAATTATTTAAATTAAAAATATAATATTAAATTTAAAATATACCGTTAACAGTATATTACTTAAAGTTAGAAGGGGAGGGGAGAAAAAAAATGTT
Organism: Musa acuminata AAA Group; assembly: GCF_036884655.1. Classification (NCBI taxonomy): domain Eukaryota; kingdom Viridiplantae; phylum Streptophyta; class Magnoliopsida; order Zingiberales; family Musaceae; genus Musa; species Musa acuminata. The sequence goes on from NC_088355.1 coordinate 33,606,790, forward strand.
AACAGCAATAGAGGGAGATAGCAACAGTCGCAGAGGATTAGTTTAAGATAGTTACGACAACGCTGCGAACAACAACGGTAGCGACAGAAATTGTGGACAATAATAGTGGCAAGGAGGGAAGCTACGGACAGAAGCAATGACAGTGACGAAACATGCGGGCAGAAATAGCGGCAATGGCAGAAGCTGCAAACAATAGCGACGATAGCGATGAAAGCTACGGACAACAACAGCGATAGCGACAGAAGCTTCAGAGGGAGTTCGTCGGTGGCAGAGGACCTGCGATCCTCTCCCTCGATAGTGAAAGGAAGCGATAGTAGAAGGAAGCTACAAGGGTTGTTGGACTCATCCATTGACAATAGAGGAAGGCTCGGTCCGCTGCATTTGCGACGAAGGTAGCGACAGAAAGTGTCAGCAGTGAAGGCAGAAGCAGCAAGAGGGTTACTCGGGGTCACGCAGACCTAAAGCGTGGTTTTGAGGTAAGAAATTACGAACCGAACTAGCCTTAAACCGGTTCAGTTCGCGTAATAGAATCATGCGCTTGCTTGAAATGCCCAATGTGTGCGTTTGGGCAAGCGTAGGCGACGCCTCATTGAAGCGCATCGCTTGGTGCACACACGAGGCGCTCGGGCCTTGCTTCGCCTTGCCCGAGCACTTAGGCAAACGCCCAAGTGCCTATTTAAATCACTGACGAAATCTATGTTTGTAATTTGCATTGCCTATCAAGTGTTAGTTGAAATGACTTTGTTTTATCCTGAGTTAAATACTTCCTCTAACTTGTCTTTTACTTTATAGGTCTTTAAGGAACTATAAGAAGTTTCAGAAAGGTTGATCCTTTACAGATCGACATGCAAGGGTGTCGCACGACTTAGACAAAACAAACTAAGTCCATGACAGATTGTTGGCTTGATACATACCAAATCATACCAATGTATCAATATATGATACGATGAGATATACTGACAAACTGATATATATACCATCTATATAGATCCCCTATCGAATTGATATGTATTATCTGTATCGAATAATACATCGTGATACGATGAACCTTAGACCACCGTTAATGTGACAGGATGGTTGGTATTTGATAAGGTGTTTTCATGGGTCAAACAGTTTACACTCAAAATAAATCAACCTATGTACACGCCTCACCTGTGTTCCTATACTACTACGAGTACTGGTTAACAATGCCAGTCCTTGGGTGCTTAGACAATGAACTTACTAGAAATATGCACAAAAGATACTGAATACCAAGTCACTTACCAGTAACATTATTTATCAATGAGAATCAAGTAATAAACTCAAAATTATAAGACAGATTTTAGTTCAACAGTTTACATCATCCAAGACTAAAATCAAACACGTGAAAAATACACAATAATACCTGACGAAATGTTATTGACCCCTTCTTTTCCAAGTCCAGATAGCCAAATATCTGACGAGGAGGAAATCTAACCTTTAGCTATGCATGAAAGGATCTTGGCACAAATATTTATAGAAAATCTTCATATTCTACAGATTGCAGGTTCCTCAACCAAAATATGGACCGAAATATTAGAACATCCGAGTATATATATTACATACAATTAGGAGTCACCAGTTTTCTGCTGTAAGTCCATACATATTATCAGGTTTAAGAAAAAATCGTTTTCTCATACACTTGCATTAATATGATGATACAAATCTCAATCCCCTAAAATGTCTATGCATATGTACATGCATGTCATATTCCTTTCCCATGAGAATGCATCACTTCCCGAAACAGAAGCTTTGAATTTGTGATTATAGCCCCATGATGATGCTTCAACAAATTTGATCTCAAACTAAATTAATAAGTTATAGATTTCCTTCAAAATACAACATGCATCATTCTTTCAAGTACTTAAATGAAGATGTGAAAGAAATCATAGAAAAACCTCCTTGACCTTGCAGAACCAGGGCACTTCATTATAATCTGCTTGTCACTGAATAAAGGACTTTAATGTACATTATGATTTTCTTAGTGGGAGAAAACAAACCAGAGCTGCTGTTGGCATCCTTTGCAAGATTTCAGGATGGAAACTTGATGATGGTAATAAGTGCTCTCATATCAGATTGACATAGGTTGATTCATATGAGTGTCAGTATGGTGCGATGACAAGGCGTGATACAGTAATGATATGCAAACGTTAAATCTAGTTACAATTTGGCAACATGGCATGGTCACAATTCCTTAGTACCTATGGTTTGATAACAAATGTTCTGAGAAGTCTCTAGAAACCTAACAATATAGAGTACATATTTTTGCAATCGTACAAATGTGTATATAGTTGATATTATACATGTGAAGAGTTTGTAGTAACTTCAACACCATATCTGCATGTGATAAAGCATTAGTTTCCTGACCAATCATTTCAATGTTCATTAAGAATCTCGAGCTATGCTTTCTAGAAAAACAACTTCAATAAAGCATTGATACCTAACATCATTTATTACACAAGTTATACACAAACAAGAAGACATTCTAACAGTCAATAGAAAAGGTATCAACTGCTAAGTTTCCTCGTATACAGTATCAAGCACGAGATATAACAATATGTAGCAGGACTTATTTTAGACCCTAGCTGGATTCATAGTTACCTAACAATGTTAAATTTTACTATAGGTTAGGATCAGTTAAGCACTACAAGGTCCACAAAAAAGATCAACTTTCTAGAGACTGATAGGAAAATCACGTTAAAAGTTTATTCTTTCATAAGATGGAAAAATAAGCATGAGATGTATGACCAACCTTTTCACATAGAGGACTCCACCCCAACCCATAAGCAGTCAAAAAACCATGAATTTGAACATGTCCACTGCCACCACCATATTACAAGATCACATAAAAATTGTCATCCTTAAACTCAAAAAGCATAGTTGGATCTAATAATAACAATCAAGAAAATTATGCAAGCTTTCAAAAACAAGTTAAAGCATCATGATTTCCTGCAGGGAATGCAAAACCAATCAGTTCGGTAAGGTTCAACCGATATTTACCAGTCCTACCGCCAAACAGATGTGGATTGCCCTTATTTTGGGCAGTCCAGTTCAGTTATATATATAACACTTCGTTGCCCAATTGCATCGCCACTGCTCATCGCCATATGACCCAGTACTTCATCTCCTCTTTCTCCGCAGGAGGTCAATCTCCTCTTTCTCCACCACCTCCTGCCCTTTGCACACACCTCCCCAAACCGCTACACCCCCTCTCTCTCTTCCTCTCTCTCCTCACCCATTCCCAAATAGCCCCATGATATATACCAGTATATCAACACATGATATGTTGGTACAGGTCGAAGTACCAATATATATTACACCAGTGATACTCGGGTCTACCAACACATGATACACCAATATGGCTCAGGCTTATACTTGTCCAAGCCAAGACTGATATGGGTCTGATACCTGAGATTGCAATCTTTAGTTATTGAATATATATGTCAAAAATAATAATAAGATTTTAGACAATCTCATAGCAGTATGAATTTATCAATTTAAACTTAGCACATGGGTGTCCTTTGATCTATCAAGTCACAAATCCTTAAAGCCTCAGCCATATCCACTAATGTCCTAGCATGGAATTTTTGATTGGTTGTCATTACAAAAAAAATAACGAATGCAAGGTTCTGAGTTCCATGGCACAAGTGGTATGCAGGTAACATGTCAGCTCGGTACGCCAACACCTGGCATGGGCTCTAAGACAGGCCAACACTATATCACATGACCTTGGCATACCACAGAATTTGTTCCACTGCAGTTGTCCCATGATTTCATGGTATACATTATGTGACATGGGCCAGTATGTGTAATCCATGAAGTATTCTTATTCAAACATGCAATTTGAGATTTGTCTGAGACTTACTTGGAATCTGGGTTCATAGCAAGAAACTGATCCAAAAGTAACACAGCCTCAGATGAGCTTATGTTAAACGACTGCAAATGAAAATAGTAGTAGAATTAAGAAAAAGACCATAAAATAGACAATGAAAAAGCAAAACACTCCATTTTCAGATAAATTAGTGTATGGATCACTGCCTCTAAAAGCATAGTGAACACTACAATAGATTTTGAGTCAGCAAAAGCTAGTAAGTATGATGTCTGAAATATAAGATACAAGAAATAATGATGATGTCAACTAAAAATTGAAAAATAGTTGAATTTATTTTGTAACTGAAAAAATGCAGACATCCCAATGTCATTCACAACAAGTCCCTAAATTTAGTTATTTATCTGGCTAAATAAAATTTTCCACAAGTTTCAGAAATTTAAGATATTACGAAAATCATCTTCTTGGCATTACATGTGGTTGCATTGCTTTGTGTTCCTATAGCTGCAGGAAAGACTAAATAGGAAAAGAATTCATGCCATACTATGTAAAGAAAGATTATGAATTAGGTGATATTAGGTCATTTACTCGTTATTAGGTTTTGACAGTTAACAGAGTATGACCAACCTTTTCACATGAGATTTTAGGTGATATCGGTGCTCTCTCCCTCTCGAAGAGGTTTTAGGTGAAAATATTTCCAAAGGTGGTACCTAAAAACTTGACATAGGTAATTCTCTTGGTGAAAGTAATGACCCCATCCATTATTTTTTCTCAAAAAAAATATTATAATAGTCACTGCAATTCTTGGTTTGCATGAAACATTATGATCAACTTCAGCTAGTCATCAATGTGTTAAAATTAGTCACATATAGCTATATAGGATATCTCAAACAAGTCAATTTTTAGTCATTAGAAGCCATCAGCTCTGGGAGAAAGATGTTCCATGGAAAATCCATCATTATATTTCGCAACTTCAGTTTGTTTGGGCAGACAGGTTTCTGTTCACTATTACTTTTCTATAAATTATAAAAGACTTGATGGATGAAAAGTAGATATTTCATCATCAAAAGTTAAAGGGTAGTTGCACTGTCATGGAGAGACAAGACTCAATTTAGAGGTAAGTGACGCTGTTCACCAATGTGGATTTAAATTTTATTAGGATCAGATTCAAAAGAATCATTATCTTTGTTTCTCCAATTTGGATAAAGTGAACGAAAATCCAAAATCGAAAACTTCAAAAATTATTAATTATTACAAAGACAAGGAAGAAAAGAAAACAACTGATGGCTTCATATGTTGGTTGTTCTCCACTAAACTGCATCACGTAAAGTTCCAACTACAATGCCAACAAATGATGTAAAATGTAGATTATATATTGCAGATTGATAACTTACATTCTCAACCCATGCCATTTCTACCATATAATTTGAGCCTCTCTCCTATGAACAAAGATTGAAGCTATAAGAAAAAAATATGACATAAAAAGAGCCAATAAAAGGTTGCATACAAAGATACGGAATATTTATAAATCACATACACACACTTAAGCAACAACTAGAAAAATGATATACTCTATCAACTCCCACTTTTTCCTCAAGAGAACGCAACACATATTTTATGGGAATGATAGATATGGCTGTCATATATTGTGTATGCATCATGTACCACAAAAAATGCAAAATAGAAAGTTTGATGGTTTGGATTTGAAAGTTGAAAATATGTCAAACTTGCTAATGCAAGTGTATCAATATGTGCAGTAAAATGTATCTTATAGAATAACAAGAATGTTAATGCATAAGAAACAATGTGTTATTAAGGTAATAAGCACCGACACAAGTAAGCTTTAAAAATTACTTTCAAAAAAATACTTGAGGAAATTAGGATACATAATAAAAAGCAAAGCATATGATCTGGTGCAACATCTGCCAGCCAAACACAGTCCAACTGTGTTCCAGTTGGGCTTGGGAAGAATGCAAATCAAACTTCAAATATGGCAAGTTTAGGTTAAGATCTTAAGAAAATTTCACACTTACCTAGTTCACATATGCCATATTTCCCATGTGTGTGCCACTATATAGGAAGCGAAGCACAAATTAAGCATGGGCATTCCATATCGAGTGTCTAGGTGTATTGCCAGTATCTACCAAGTTTAAAAGAAAAAACTGGAATAGAAAAACACCACTACAAGACCTGTACCATCTTGTGCCAAGCATACCAACTGGTTTACTCTGGTCCATGTACCAATGAGTTGTCGGACTGATAGAAACCATCTGTACCATATATCATGGTATTGCAAACCATGATATACACTATGAACAGGAGAAATAAACAAAAAAGAATGTCTGTTGCTCCATAAAATAAGCAGTTATCTTCACCTTTGTAAGTTCGGTTGCTCTTGCAGAAAGCATCATGTCACCAAAGGAATGAGATGTCTGTAGAACATTAAGTGCATTTGTCATAGCATAGCTAGTCTGCAAAAAAAAAGGCCAAGAACAGCATGTTAACTTTAGTCTTTATCATGATAACTGCTACAATTCAAACGATAAATGTTTATAAGGTGCATGACATGTATATAGTATTGGTAATTGATTGGACTGGTCATAGTATGATCATGTCTGATCGGTATTTTAGTCCTTACAGCTAATCTAAACCTATTAATCTCGTATTTCGTTCCATGTGCTTTGACATGCCATCCAAATTTGATACCCCTGCTTGCAATACCATAGCAAAATCCTCATCCTTGTTTGACTATGTTGCTCCAAGTTTTGCCATGACCAATCATAAGCTCGTTTAAACTTTCAAAATTATATATCCTTTTTCACTCCAATATATCAGCAATCATGATAAGAAAAAAGATATTTTAGCACCAAAGGGGAAATATTATTCTAGACACGAACATCAATTAACGAAGCACATTACTAATTTGTTTAACTTCTGAACTGACAAACTGTAAATTCCATTTTGGAAAAAAATATAACATATAAGATGCAGCATGTCACCACAGATTCATTGAACATACTCACCCTCTCTGCAAAATGAACTGTGTTTTGTTGTTTGCTCTCACCTGGAAAGACTACAGGAAGGTATTCCACCTGTTAAGCAAAAAGTGGCACTCTTAATACAAAATTTTACCAATTAAGCAGATTCACTGACTATTAATATGAAATCATAAAAATCCTCTTCTGTTTACGTGAAGACAGGATTTGGCTTAATACTACACTGCATGCATGCATTTATGTAAAAATTTATATGCAATAACAGAAGTAAACTACTTTTTTCTTGGAAACAACAATCAGTGAAGCTACTAGAACTTAAAGAGCAATACAGAATCAGATTCATGACCGTAGATGTTGCTAAGAAGTACAAACTAAAAATTAAGTTATTCACAAAAAATACCAGGAAATCCATGTTAATAAATAATAAAAGCAAGGATTTTAAATCCTGATCAGATACTGGTTTCGACAGACTGTTGTACCTATAAATCACGTGGTATAATGACTTGCACTGCCAGTATGATTATATAAAATAATAAAATAAATAAAATGTTGGTACACACTGGTACTGAAGCTATATGCACTGACTGTTACTAACCTTATTATTTAAGTATAGCTACTCATATTCTAGAATCAGAAAATTGGTGCCATCAAAATCTTTACAATGAAATAATAAGCAAGAACAGTTCACTTGGGAAAAAATTCCAACATCATCAAAACTGTACCCAAACACAACCTATACGTCATAATACATAAAACATTTTTTTATCTATGACATTTTTTTCATACGAATCAGCAACATGCCAAGTTATTCCATGAAGAACTGAACATTGGATCTGTACCAAGTAATAGTCTCAGCCCAGATAAGGTACCAATAATCTTCCAAACTGAATGTCATACTGTTACTTTTGAGTAGAGAGGCAAATTGTCATCATCACTAATATACTGATCCTGATTCTGGACAAGAACAAGATCAAATGGTGAAAAAAGTCTCGTTAACTACAAATGGTTGTGCATCGGCCACATCTAGAGAGTTGGTTTGTTATAATGATAAGTCTCTTCCCTGAACAATCCCATGATTCCCACCTCCTCCCAATATCCCCCAGATGACAGAGTATTTGCAAGCATCTCAATCTCCCTACTCAAATGTTTCACATCGCCATTAGGGCATTCCTTTAAATACCGAGATAACCCTTGCGGTGCCCAAGGTTGCACATACTAGAGACAACAATTCAATCTGCAACAGGAGCATCATTTTAGCCCACATGAAAGATCTTGCACAGGTGCTTTGGTATGACATAATAGCTCAACTGACCAGATAGCCTATAATGTGTATAATATGGCCCAAAAGCCCAAACTGTTAGTATTAGACCACTAAGTCTATAAATAAAAATCCAACACTTCTGAAATTGTGGCCTAACACATGCCAAAATGGCACATCTTATGCACACCGAGATGATGTGCTCAAGTTTTCATGCAGAGATGCAAAGAAAGATCTCGACCGTATGTGGTAAGGGGATCAAGCATTACAAGGCAGGATTATGATAAATCCCAAGCAGTCCTGTACCAGAAATAAAAACAACATGAACAATGTACAAGTTGTTACCAACTGAAAAAGTTTTAGGGAAGCTTTGGGAAAAAGTTTCAATTGAATTTAACCTTGGATCATAAAAACTATATTTAATTGAACTTTCATCATGGAAGTGACAAGCAAAGAGTTACTCACGTGACATCAGAATATGGCTTACTGCACATGGCACATAAGTCATGGGACCAAGAACTGAAGGTAAAAAAGAGGTGGATCGACGACTCCTAAACCAGGATTGAAATCTGACTCAAATGACAGTTTTCTTGGCTCAACTAGCCTACTAGACCAAGAACAATTATGTATGAAGCCTTGTTCAGAGTTAATTTTTATCACAGACATTCTCATAAGATTTTTATATATCTCGTAAAATCTTAATTCTGATCTTGCCCTTCTTGTTATTGCTTCATTTTCATCCTAGACATAGCTACAATTCATGGACATGTCTTTTTTGGATTATAAAAAAAACTAACACTACAACAAACTTAGCTTACACAATGTAAAATCTTTTCTTGATGGAGTAGGAAGATTTACCAGATTTTCTAGTTCCGAAAGCAATGTGTAACATGAAACTTAGAAAGTTCTATTTACTTGAGCAATTATCACCATTAACAAATAATATTAAAGAAGAAATGAGAACTTTAGGAAGTGGGAAAACTGGGTTACAGAACCACCAGGGCAATCTGACTATTGTCAAATGTGGAAATCATGACAGGTATATGAGGGCAAAACATACCTCCATGAAGTTGTGAAACTGTGTGAACATTCTAAACATGAGCTTCAGCAAATTAATGTTTCCCCTAAAACAAGTAACATCATCAGATGTATCAGGACAAAGAACATTAATAAGAGAAATGTCTCATGTAAAATTCTCACCAAGATTGGTCAAAATGTATGTACGGGTATCGAACAACCACCGGTTGGATTGGGAAGCCTGGAATGAATGCACCAAGCCGAAATGAAATGAGGAATCTCCCATTTGTAGTGGTCCCCTCAGGAAATAGCATAATACGCGGAAAGTCATTGGAAGAAGCCTTTCTCTGAATTCATGTCCTAGAAAGCATATTTCTGTATCAAATAGATAAAATATAGATTTTGTTTTGTGTTCATTTATAAGGCAAGCTCTTAAGGTTCAGGTTTCTTTCCATCAACTAACTGAAATGAAAGATATACAGTCAATGGCACATCTTATGCCGAACCAAAACAAGAAAGGTGGCGTAAGTAAAGCCCAATAGAACTAATATCTTGATAAAAAGTATGATTGCAGAAGAAAAAAACTTGAGGAAAGAAATGATAGCATCAATCATAAGTTCCAAAGCCTTTATACCTTTATTTCATGAATTGCGAGCTTTCTCGACTGTTGTGAGAACCTATCAACATATATAACCTATGAAACATAGATGAAACATGTTAACATCAAAAGTTCCAATTGAAGTGCATTCTCCCTTAATATAAAAAAGAATAAAAATCAGATAAATAAAGCAACATAATAAGAAAGACTTCCGGCCAAAAAAGATGAGCGTCCACCTGCATTGCTCTAACAATGGTTCCAACGAAGGGTAATGCATCATGTGACTCTGAAGCAACCATAGTTGGAAATAGTTCATAGAAAAAGAATATTGGCTCAATGTATGAGACATGATTACAAACAACTATAGGTGCAATGTCCCTTGAAGCAGGCCTTCCTTTTCTTTTAATCCAATGATATCTGATGGAAGAGCAACCATACAAACAGGTATTTGTAAGTATAAAAACAATCATTTATATGCATACAGTCAGTATATAACATTAGGTTAGATCTTTTCTCGTGCTTTTAAGAATTGATTCAAAAGCAGGACAACCCCCACACAAACATTTCTTTGCAAAAAAGCCAAAGCCTTATAAAGAAATACACAAGTACAAAACTGACGAGAAATGAATAAAGAAAAGATGAACAACCACTAATCTAACAGAAGATACATCAGATATGGATTATAGTTATCAGGAGTCTGAACATTCCTCTAGGAAGGGCTAAGCAACCAAATGCATCCAATTTATTCATGATCATTATCCTAAGTGCTTGAAATCAAATTGCAGCAGAGTCGTTTGCATTCAGTGAGGTTAAAAACTTATATCTGCATCTGGGAATATTAATGTTAGAGGTTCAACTGCAAGCAATGCAGAACTTAACAGAGTTTAACACAGCCTTAAGCAAGCCTTGGGCATGTCTTCAATTGTTACTCAATTAAGCTTGAGTTGACAGTTCATCAACTTAAGATGGTTGGATTTGTGTATCTATACTGGGTGAGCCAACTTATCAAACTCTGCCTCGTTTGTGTACTTTGTAAACGTAACTTGATGCCTTGATAGACAATCTTGCACCCACTTTCCTTGAGCTCCTCTTTTTCTCTCTTGGGCATGCAACACACACAGCGTTGTCATCAATACTCCTATGGCACCTGCCACTACTAAAAAATGATGACTCCTTACCCTCTTGTCCAAAGCCTCTTCCTCTTTCCCTTTGATTTTGTTCCTCTTCTCTGTATAGTGAGTGCCCTTCCCAACTATAAGGCAATGGTTTTAATTTGTCAAGAAACTTCATTATACTCAACCTGGCCAAATATACTCAACTTGATCCCAGCTTTAATTGTTGTACTTAGCTAAGTTTGGGTTAATGTTATAAGAATTTTCCAGTATATCGATCAGATCCAGCTTCATAATGGACGCATTTGCTCAGGTTCTTGGATCAACCATAATTCAATCCCAATTTACCTATTTGCACCCCAAAATCGTATAACTTAGCATTTTTTTAACACACACACACACAAATATATATAAGAGTTGCTCGAATTCCCACAAAAGGAAACACATATGACATACTTCTACCTCTTCCTCAAAGAGTAATCAAGTTTTATTTGTGAACACCTAAAAAACTGAACAGATGATAAAATAAAACTAAAATGACATGCAAAGCATCATCCATCCATTACTACAACCATACTCTTATTTCCTACCACAATAGTAGATAGAATACATCGGTTTTAAAAGATAAAAGAACCTGGTATTCACCACTCAAATCTTAATTGCATTTCCTACCACAATACGAGAAGCAGTATTTAAGCTTTAAAAATTAAAGTGATCAGAAACAAAAAAGAACAAACGAAGCCTGATCATATGCTGCTAAAGTCTTGTTATTATTACTTTTGGTAGTTTCACGTTGACCTTGGTTTGTAAGCTGTTGTTCCACCTTTAGAACAAAGATGTTTCTTCAGAAAGGTATACCCATAATATATTTCAACAAATAGTTATGATCCAAAAGAGACACTTTGCATGACCAGTTTGTCATTCATAGAGGAAACATAAAAGGATGCATGGAGAAGCTACAAGACTCGGAAAAGTATGATTAGAGAAAGACTGAGGAATTAAACCATCACAACAGACATCCTAGTTAGCAAGCTGACATTAAAGCAAATAGGATATATTGATATGACCCAAGCTGACATTAAACCAGCAACCAATCACTTAGGCCTTTTTTTGCAGAATAGTTACAGAAAAATTGATATGCCAAAGGTAACTCAATGAATTTACAAATAATGGACATTTTGTTAGCATTGTTCGCATCGGAAATGATGTGATTCAAAATAGTTCTATCAGTTTGTGCCCATGAGCTAAAAATTGCTTTAAATCAATCACAACCAGAAGACCCAACCAAGGCTTGCAACTATACTAAACCCTTGTCTTTGTCAGAAATGTATGCGTTTTTATGGTAAATATTTTGTCGAACTAAACCTGCATCATATTTGTTAAAACAATTTCCTTTTCTGATAGTTTTTCTTTTTGGTAAGTCCGTTTTTACACCTTTAGCATCAAGAACCAAAAATCATATTGGTTACCATATGCATCCAAAATCAAGAACCAAGATACCATATGCACTCGACTATTACCATCAAGAACCATCAACCAAAAAACCCTATTGTACTCGGACTACACAAACGATACTTTCTCCAGATCTCAACCAAAATATCCTAATGCACTCGACCATTAGCATCAAGAACCAAGAACCAAGAAACCCTATGGTACTTGACTACACAAATGATACTTTCTCGAAATCTCAACCAAGAAACTCTGATGGACTCGACTATTAGCATCAAGAACCAAGAGACCCTACTGTACTCGACTACTTAAGTGCTACATCCCCAGATCTTATCTAGCTCGTGTATGCAACTAAACCCAAACCCGCCCGTACCATCCTCGCAGATAAAAATACCACGATTTTCCTAACACGCGTCTACTCAGATTAGAATTGTAAAGAAAAGAAAACACAAATCTATCAAGATTACCCGAAGGAGAAGAGGATGAAACGGGCGCAGAGCCTGGTGACACACATGACGCGGGACCGCCACCGCGACATTGGTCTCTCCTTATCCTTCCACCCGTAGAGTGCCACCACCGTCGTCACGTATCCCACAGCGATCGCGATCCCTAAGAGCACGAGTCGGGCGGCGGCGATCGGCAGGCAGAAGACCGTCTTGCACCATTCGTAAAGCCCGGCGATGTGGGGTGTGTGGTTGCGGAATGGGTCCACGGGGCTCATCTGGGGCAGGACAAGAGGCGTCGCGCCCAAGAACTCGAAAGGGTTCTCCGGCGGCGGCCCCGCCGCCTCGCTTCCTCGATCGAGGAAGCGATTGAGGTCGAGGGCCAACTCGGGAGGGCCGACGTCAAGCAGGGGCGCAGTGATGTCGCCGTTGGCATGCACCATGGGAGGAAGAGAGGAAGGATCTCGAGGTGGAGAGGGAGATGGCCGATGTGCGGTAGAGGCGGTGCGGTGAGGAAGGACGCGATGTCGACGAGCACCAAAATATACGTTGTTTGCCCTGGGGGCCACGGCGACGGCGTATCGTAGACCCGTGTTCCCTGCATCGTCCGAGACAGGCGAGCTGCGGTCTGGGATGCGGACATCGGATCGGACGCGTGGTTTGATGTTCCCTTTGTCGGACAAAACATAAAAACAACGTTTCCACCCAATCCCTAAGACGCCAGGGACGGGAGCATGCAGGAAAATCCTGTATCCTGCTTCTGGAAACCAGAGGATCCTTCGACGTACCGCGTCCGTTATTTTGAATGCCCACGTACTTGACGGTCAGATCTGAGCCGCTACGTTATATGTTTAAAATATGAGACGGTCAAAGTTGGGATAACATTAGTACTTTTCGCACCCGTCAAGTCTCAACTGAACACGTTTCCGTGTGACGATTGATTGTTTAAAAGGGACCCTCAGGGTCCCACTGTTTATACTCTGCCTGTGATTTTGGGGCCGAACGGTGACGTGCTGCTCCGTAATTTAGGATTTCGGATTCGTGCGAACTTTAAATAATATATTTTTTACATAGCTAGTCTATTTTAAAAAAAAAATTAAATAATATATTTTTATAAAAAAAAATCAGCCTATCTATTCATCGATTGTCTCCTTTATTTCCGGTTAGCCCAACTAGTCATCACCTCATTGTCCTCGTCAAAAATCCAATAACCTACGACAATAATACTCGTTCAAAATCAATAAAAAAATAATCTCATCCAAAGGGATAATTAACCTTGTCCTCATCAAAACCCAGTAGCCTATGACAACAATCTCTCATATCTATTGAGGTGAGGTTTGGGAACCAAACTTCGGAGTAATGAGGGTGTTTTGATCAATATAGTAATTCAAGGGACTTAAATGGGACAGATGAGGGATGCGGAATGAGAATTTGGTGACTATAAAAGGTCTTTAGCAAAAAACTATGCTATATATATATATATATATATATATATATATATATATATATATATATATATATATATATATATATATATATATAATTGGGTTTTTATATGTGACGTGTCCACGGCGAATGCGACCGAGCGTTGATTTATGTGCTCGGTGGCAAATTTATGATTTGAATTCCACGTTGTTGAATGTGATGCTACATAGATGCAAGAGTCGGTGAAGCAACTTTTAACATAAAAGATCAAACAAGGTTATTATAAATATTATCCTTCACATTTGAAAATATTCACACCTGGAATAGGTGTTTGGGTCCACCAATACAAGATGGAGAACGTCTTAAGTCAGGCATTATTATTAGATTATTTGATGTGAGACTAAATAGGGATTTTTTTATCCCAATCATAGTCGCATAGAACGGAAATTGGTATTTTGGTCAACAATTGTAGCCAAAGTTGCTTCATGATTTGAGACGCTACTTATTCCATCGGAACAGTTGACTCAGCCCATTGTAGTAAGTTGGGAACGTTTCCAATGTACCGAATTTCCATTTGATATATATATATATATATATATATATATATATATATATATATATATATCGATTAAAATAAAATGTCCAAGGCTTGCAACCAAGCCCATTGTAGTAATTCATGTCTCATGACGATGCCCGATAAGTAAAAATGAAAGTGATCGAATCGATTGATTGATTGATTGATTGATTGAAGAATTTTATAGTCATCATCTCCCATACACAAATGAGGTGAACAAACTCTAAGTCGAAGTGGTCAAATCGATGGCGAAGATGATCCATCCACAAATAATTATTGACCTAAAGTCGAAAGTGGTTGATTTGGAGGCAAAGTTGGCTTAGATGCAATAGCAAATGGAGGCACTATCAAAGAGCAATGCTAATAAAATTATTCAAGGTCAAAACCGAATGATGGAGGTTGAGCTGCTAAAGTACCATTATGAAATAAAAAAAGTTAAAGAAGAATTTCCATAGATTCAGATTATAGAACTAAAGGTCTAGTAGGAGGTCGAGGTGATATTGGCCCTAAATAGAGCAAAGCAATAAATACCATTATCACATATAAGGAATCGATCAAGTTCAAGAAGAGGCTCTTGAGGTAAGGGATGCCTCGTTTAAACAAGTTCCTCCTTGCATTAGCTCACTTCATGGTAAGATATCTCAATGTGATAGTTGAGGAAAACCTATATATTGACTATCTTGAAAATACAATCATATCGATGTAGCTAATGGTGCCCTTCGACGATAATCCTAACTCCTCCGGTACCTTTATCTCAATCGTAATCATGTCACCACCAACTATTGTTGCTTTGTCCTTTGCCTCTTCAACTTTTAGGCATTTTGTTTATACTTTTCTTTTTATTATGGATTGTCTTAGAGTAGAGCTCTGAATTGAACGTCACATGTATATTAACAATGTCAATGAGGTAGATTGAATCACCAATGAACCCCAACAAAGAAGAAGACACCGAGGTCTAGTCATTAGTAACCGATTCTAACATATGGAAGGCATCATAATACTCTTGACTAATGCATTAATCATTCTAATGGAGACTATAAGGGCATTATAATGATATGATTGAGGTTAAGGTGTTCTGTCTTCTCTTCCTTTAAAGTTATCTTTAGATCTCCCTCCAACCCCAACCCCAGGCACTTCTCAATAGTAACTCGAGCTTATACTTTGCTAACCAATGAGTTACCTCTTTTGGAGGTTGAACCATCGATTATAACATAAATATGCTTCTCTACTAGTTCCCAAGTCATATGACTCTCATCACTTGTGCACAAAGTGCCTAAGGTGCCCTTGGCAAATGAGTTCTTCTATCTACTCATCTAAATCAAAATAATGTTTGATATCATGGCTATGATCCTAATGGAATATATAATACTTTGCTTAGTCACATCTCATCGATGAGGATGTCTTAGGATACAGTCCTACAGTAACCCTTCTCTTTGATATGGAAAATGACTTTTATCTAAAACATGTTGAAGGGAGTTAAATTTATGCATGATTTGGATGGGCCTACTTGGTTCGACCCTCTTCGCTAAGGCAATCTTGAGGTCAGGGCTAGTTACTCATACTTCAGATGTTTGCATGATTCCCCACGCTTGTAGAGACTAATGTCTTAGCTACGATGTACTAATTAATGCACTGGAGCAACCTGGATAGAGAGATCGATTACTTAGGACCATAAGAACTAATAGGGTCTTGGCCTAAATATGAATGCTTGAATGTGGCCTGAAGGGTTTCTGTTAGTGATTCCTCCGGTCTTATTTATTAATCTAGTGATAAAGTCTACCAATAATTCTTCCTTAACTAGTCAGATTGTATATAAGGTCGTAGTTATATGCTCGAGGCACACGTTCTTTATAAAGTATTATTTAAACTCCTTAAGGAGCTCATCTATGAGAATATCACTCACGAGCTATACCTTGTTATGTTATAAAGAAAACACAACAACTCATCTTATCATAGAGAAACCATAATAACTCATCATGTCATAAAGAAAGCATTACACATCAAGGCATCTGTCATATGGGTGCAGAAAACCACTATATGTTTTGTGGGGTTCGCACCTCCGTCGAATGCCTCCAAGATAAGCAGTCAAAATATTTTAGGACTCAGCTTTTTTTGTTTTTAATCTTTTGGACAATAGGAGATTCAGCTAAGGTGGTGTTTATCGATTCCTCTTTTTCTAGATGGAGCATGCATACCCTTTAGATGTCAGTCAATTTGTTGGATTTGTGTCATATAGTTTAATAAATAGAGTCTGCCGATTAGATCTCCAATTTGAATGTCATTGGATGAGGGTAATGGAGCCCATTGACCTTGGTAGTGGGAGGTCAAGGAGGTCATTGCTAAAAAAAACTTTCAAGGGGATCATCATATTAGTAGATGTTCCATACGGGGAAAAGAAACCAAGATCATTGAATATCTACTAATACTAAAGAGAAGTCTGCATCGAGGAGGAAATACTAATGGCCAAAAACATAAGTAGTTGGGTAATATAGGTGAAGACACTGTAAGAATGAGGTGGAATATTCTTATTAGAGCACTCGTTGAGAGAGTCTAGGTGACAAAATGCATCCTCCTTCTAGAGTCAAAATATTAGGATGAACGTCGATAGTAGTTGGATCAACTCAACTCATTTCGAATCCATGTGTGTAAAGACTCTTTAGGATATAACCTAGGCTTTAGATGCTTGAATTGGTGTTAACTTATAAGAAGACTGAGGTCCAATGAGGTTCTCAACATGATCCTTTCGATGTCCAAATTGTTAGGAAATAAATAAATAAACAAGTTGTAGAAGTAGTTGATTGTTATTAATATATCCTCCTTCCTTTTATACAAGTTAGAAGAGAGAATTTTCCTCAACAGATTAGAGGATTTCCCTCAACAGAGTAGAGAGATTTCCTCAAACAGTTAGGAAATCTCATCTACTTATCATGCCCCCGCAAGATGGTGCTCCGATCAAGGAGGCCAATCTTGGACTGATGTAATGCAAAAAATTTATGAGATAGAGGCTTCGTAAATGAGTCGACCAATTGATCAGCCGTATGAACATGAGAAACACGAAGTTGACGGCGGATAACTTGATCACGTACAAAGTGGAAATCGATAGCAATATGTTTCATGCGAGAGTGGAATACCGGATTAGCGCACAGATAGGTAGCTCCAATGTTATCACAATATATTGTAGGGGTGGAATCGATGTTGAGTTCCTGGAGTAGATTCGTGATCCAATTGAGTTCTGCAGTGGTAGCAGCAATGGCATGGTATTCAGCTTCAGTTGTAGACCGAGCGACTGTCTTTTGCTTCTTAGAACTCCAACTGATTGGATAAGCACCAAGGAAGATAATATACCCTGATGTGGATGTTCTATCGTCAAGGTTACCTGCCCAATCAGCATCGGCAAAGGCATGAAGACAAAGTGGAGAGTGTTTACGAAAAAAGAGTCCATGATTTAAGGTCCCTTTAAGATATCGTAGAAGTCTCTTGACCGCAGACCAGTGTAGAGTAGATGGTTGATGCATAAACTGTGATAATTTGTTGACAGCAAATGAGATGTCTGGACGCGTGAGAGCTAAGTATTGTAAAGAGCCAACAACTTGGCGGTATTGAGTGGGTTATGTAGTAGGACTTCCATCCGATAATTTGAGAGAACCACTAGTAGAGATGGGGGTTGTAACTGCATTTGCATCCTGCATGTTTGTCTTTAATAACAAATCTTGAATGTACTTGCGTTGTGATAAAAGGAGACCGAAAGATGTGAATGTAGCTTCGACGCCCAGAAAGTAGCTCAAGGGTCCGAGATCCTTAAGCGAGAATCGAGCTGCCAGTTGTTTGATGAACGGTTGGATGCTGATGGGATTGTTGCCTGTGACAATAATATCATCCACATATACCAGAATATACATTGTGTTTCCATGATAATGTCGCAGAAACAACGAAGTGTCAGATTTGGAGTTAAGAAAGCCGACATAAAGAAAAAATGAGCTAAGTTTAGTGTACCAAGCTCTCGGAGCCTGACGAAGTCCATAAATGGCTTTCCGAAGTTTGCAAACATGCTGTGGATACTGAGGATGAGTAAAATCGGGGGGTTGTTGCATAAAAACATCTTCGGATAGAGATCCCTGTAGAAATGCATTATTAACATCCAATTGTCGTAATTGCCAGCCTTTAGTGGTAGCCAGACTCAAGATGAGCCGGATTGTAGTGGGTTTAACAACAGGACTAAACGTCTCAGTGAAATCAACCCCAGGTCGTTGATGAAACCCTTTGGCGACCAAGCGTGCCTTATATCGGGCAACAGAGCCATCTGGGTTCCGCTTAATTCTAAAGACCCACTTACACCCGATGATGTTTTGTGAAGGATGGAAAGGAATGAGATCCCACGTTGAATTATGGAGGAGGGCATTATATTCCTCACTCATGGCAGTACGCCAATGTGGAGATTTTTGGGCTTGAGTAAAGGTGGTGGGTTCAACGTTGGGGGATGAGGAATTCATGATAGCTTGAAGGTTAAGTACCTGACGAGGTTTAAAAATACCATGCTTAGAGCGAGTGGTCATAGGATGATTAGAGACGACAGGATTGGGAGGTGATGTTGGGTGAGGATCTGTGGCATAAGTCGGGTCAAGTGGAGACACGTCAGGGGCACTTGGGCAAGAAGGAGATAAAGAGGATGGTTGTGTCTCGGAACATATTGCCCCATCAAGTGGGGAAGAGTGGAGTGGAGTAGGAACGGGCAAGTGTTGAACTGGAGTGATATAGTGCGGATCAGGAGGGGAGAAAGTAGACGAAGTCATGGGAGGCTCGTCCGATTGGACCGAAGGTATACCCCAGTGAGATAGTGAAGTGGTCTGTATGGCAGGATATGGAAGGGTTTGGAAAGGAAAGTTAGACTCAACAAAGACAACGTGACGTGATATGAAGATTTTATGAGTGTGGAGATTATAGCAGCGGAAAGCATTATGTTCAAGTGAGTAACCAATAAAAACACAAGGAGTAGATCGGGATGTTAACTTATGAGAGGCATAGGGACGTAACCAAGGATAACATAAACAACCGAACACTCGGAGTTTACGAAGGTTAGGGGGTTTGTGAAATAGTGTGTCAAAGGGGGACTGGTATTGTAGAACATTCCTTGGCGACAACAGTATCGCCGTGTGTTAGCCAAGCGGCCAAACGACCACAGTAACATGCTGCCTCAAGCGGAGTCACTGAAGAAGCACAAGACAGGGATTCAGAGCCAGTAACGAGCATCGTCTTGGCTCTGCTCATCCACTTCTTCTCTTTCTTCATCGCCGATCTTGCTTTTCTTCGTCGGCCTTGCTCCCTCTCCTATTTGCTGCCTACAGCAGACACTCTCCATCGTCGTCACGCAAGGAGGAAAACATTCTCTCACTGCCTCCTCAATAGCGGTGAACGGCGAACAGCGGTGTCTTCCTCGCTTCCCGGCCAGCAGCAGTCGCAACTGCTGCATCTTCCTCTACCGCAGCAGCCTTCGCTGCCGCTTCCCTCTACACAACGGCGCCTCCTTAACGGCGGTGTCCTCCTCCTCAATAGCTACGAACGGTGAACGATGGTGTCTTCCTCGCTCAGTCTTCCTTACTTAACGACGGCTGCTGCGTCTTCCTCCTTCGCTGTCGCGGCCGCTTCCCAGCCAGCAGCAACCGCAACTGCTGCATCTTCCTTTCTCTACCACAGCAGCTTTCGCTGCCACTTTTCTCTATACATCTAATTGCTGCAGATTTCTCTCACTGCAGTTTCCTTGAGTAACACTGCAGATTTTCGCGGCCATTTCCCGGCGAACTGCAACCTCTCCAATTCGCTGCAGCAAGCAGCAATCCACAGCAGCGAACCATAGTCTACATCTAATTGCTGTAGATTTCTCTCACTGCAGTTTCCTTGAGTAACACTACAGATTTTCGCGGCCATTTCCCGGCGAACCGCAGTCTTGAGTACCGCTGTAGTTTTCGCAACCATCTTCCGGCAAACTGCAGCCTCTACAATCCGCTGCAGCAAGCACCAATCAACAGCAGCGAACCACAGTCTTGAGAATCGCTGCAGTTTTCGCGGCCATCTTTCGGCAAACTACAGCCTCTACAATCTGTTGCAGCAAGCAGCAATCCACAGCAGTTGCCGACAACTTTGGGCACTGTTATAGATTGCCCAATCTGCTGCAGCAATCTATAGCAGCAGCCCCCTCCCTCATTCTCCACTTCTTCTAAAAAAAAAAAAAAATGTCTTCGTTCACTTCTTCTGATGTTTCAGTTCCTGTAGGGACTCCCACTTCTTGTTCTTCTATAGGGCTTATCTCCATCAATGCTGCCACGCTGATACCCTTTAAGTTATCAAAGGGTGGCAACTATGCGTCCTGGCGAGCTCAATTTTCTAATCTTTTATTTGGATACGACTTGCTAGGTTACATTGATGGCTCTTTCAGATGTCCTCCGGCCATGCTCAACATCCCCGGCGATCCCAGTCTAGTACCCAATCCAGCTCACAAATTGTGGCTACGTCAAGATCGTCTCATCCTCCAAGCCATTCAAGCTTCAGTTGCTGGATCTGTTGCTCCCTTGATATCTTCATGTGTGACAGCTGCTGATGCATGGTCTACACTGCAAACCACCCTGGAAAATCATTTGCGTACTCGCAAGCTCAGTCTTCTATCCAAGCTTATGGTGACAAAACAAGAGGGAAGTAGTATCTCTGATTATCTACAACACATCAAGGTTATCATTGATGACTTGGCCTTAATAGGTCATTCCCTATGTGACGAAGAGGTTGTCATTCATACCCTCAATGGTCTCGACACCGACTACAAGGAATTGGCTGCTGCAATTCGGGCACGCGACTCGCCAGTCTCTTTTGAAGATCTCTATGATAAGCTGACTGACTACGAGATGTACTTGAAGCGTGCGGACAAACTACCTGGATCAACTGTCACTGCTCAAGTCAGTCATAAGTCTAAACGGAAGAGCACTCGGTACTCACCGAACATCACCCAAGGTTTGGCTAATGTGCCTCTTGATTCTGTGAGTTCCATGCAACACCCCTCCTATCCTCCTAGTCATCACTTCTCGCAAAGTGGCAACTCCAGCCATCATCCGTCTTGGCGTCCTGCCCTACCGAGCCATCAAAGACGGGTCGTTTGCCAACTGTGTGACAAAGTCGGCCACTCCGCTAAAGTTTGCCGGTCTCGTCCCCGCCTCCCTGCTTCATCACACTGGCCTTAGGCAAATCTCCTAACTTCTCCGACACCTAGCCAGTCCAACTGGATTGTTGACTCTGGTGCCTCTCATAACATAACCGCTGATCTTCAGAATTTGTCTCTTCACAATCCCTATGGCGGCGATGAAGATATCATCATCGGTGATGGTAATGGACTTCCTATAACTCATACTGGTTCCACAACGCTTAATTCTGACTCTAATACATTTACGCTCGATGATGTTTTATGTGCTCTTCGTATTAAACGCAACCTCGTTTCTGTTTCTCAATTTTGCAAACATAACAATACTTCCATTGAATTCTTTCCTGATTCTTTTCTTGTTAAGGACTTGAGCACGGAGGCATCATTGGTCCAAGGCCCGAATAAAGACAACATTTACGAATGGGCGTCAACCTCTCGAATAACCCAGCCCACTGTTCATTCTTCTGTTATGGCTCCAATTGATGTGTGGCATCGTCGACTTGGTCATCCCTCGTCCTTTATTCAGCAGAAATTATTATCTCATCACTCTCTTCCTCTTTTTAAGTCCACTAATTCTATGATGCATTGTGATGCTTGTCTTAGTAATAAGAGTCATCGGCAGCCTTTTGGCTCATCTTCCATTTCCTCTTCTAAACATTTTGAAATTATATATACTGATGTTTGGGGTCCTGCTCCAATCTTATCTTTTGATAAGTTCCGATTTTATGTTATTTTTGTAGATCACTTCTCTAAGTACACATGGATATATCCTCTTTCCCATAAATCTGACGTTTCTCGCATTTTTTCCACTTTCCAGAAGTTGGTCGAAAACTATTTTCAGTCTACCATTAAGACAGTCTGCTCTGATACCATGTTAGGAAATAAATAAATAAACAAGTTGTAGAAGTAGTTGATTGTTATTAACATATCCTCATTCCTTTTATACAAGTTAGAAGGGAGAATTTTCCTCAACAGATTAGAGGATTTCCCTCAACAGAGTAGAGAGATTTCCTCAAACAGTTAGGAAATCTCATCTACTTATCACAAATAAGTAATAGAATGAGATATAAGATAAGATGAGGTTGAACAATGTCTAACATCGATTATTATAGTTGGATTGATTTTTTATAACCAATCAAACTAAAAAAAATATTTTATAATATAAAAAAATATTCGATGAATACTCACTTAGTTGTTAACTAGGAACTTCAGTCTCTTTGTTCGTTTAAATATTATTCAAATTAGATATTAAAGATGATTTTAAAAAATATTTTATTTTCAAGCGTGACAATAATAAAGAGATAGATCACGCCGAATCAACTACATCAAGTGAGAGGTTGTGTGCACAATAAATTGGTGTTAGGAAAATTAAAAGAAATATATCATGACAAAACTAAGTTCAACGTACCCCAAGAGCAGGATTGCTCCGAAACTCCCTACCTAGCTAGCTTTCAGCACTCTTTGACCGCCACCGCCAGGTCTCCCCCAACCCACCAAAATTCGAGGCAAAATCATCGGTCAAGGTTGTCTCAAAGACATGGTCGATTAAAGCTTTCTACACGCGTTAAGATAATGTATTTACAGATTACTATTCATAAGCCTTCCCTCCAGCATGCTCTGCAACTGTCTGTAGTACAGTTCATGCAAATAATCTTCAATCCAAAGAACTAGGATATCGGTTTCTGCAATCTGTGTTGTATGATTAGACTGCATCGTGCCTTCCTACTGTTGCAGTTGGCCAGCGGATTCCTGGTACTCTTCTTCGAGATCGTGTGGCCAGGGGATCAAACTCTGTGGAGGAAAGCAGCAGTCGCATTCCACCTGGCATTGCCGCGGCCGGTCCATCGGCGATCCCGAGGAGGAGGAGGACGACGCGTCCCCGGCCTTGCCACGCCCCCTCGAGGTCGCATCCCGGAGCGGCCCCCAACACTCGACCCGGTTGAACTCGGGGAGGCTCGAGTGGAAGTAGACCCACACCATCGCCTCCTCCAGCTCCGGGTAACTGTTGAACAGCGTCTCGTCGCCATGAACAAACGCCTTCTGTACCTTCATCGCATCATCCAACGCACAGTGTCCATCACTCGATGTGCAAAAGGACTCATAATGATGAAATCATGAGCGAGCGAGTTGGTGACTGCACGAGTATACATATGTGTATCTATACCACTGGGAGTTCCTTGCAGAAGATGTAGTATCGGAGGTTGGCGATGAGGTCGAGGAGGAAGTGGCCGCCGCTAATGTGGCAGTGGACGTGAAGGGACATCTTTCCCTGGACCTTCTTCCACTCGGCCACCACCTCGTCCCGCTGCAGCCGGTTGTACCATCCCTGTAGCTGTCGAAAAACAGGGGAGACGAAGAAGCTCTGTAGCAACTGTCGACGACGAGATATGTGCAAGCTGAGATGTGCCTATGACAGGTCGATTGATACCTGAGCACGATTGATGGTGTTGGAGACGGCAAGAGTGATCTTGGAGGTGACATCGCTGTGGGTGAGGGTGTAGGTCCTGGGTAGCTTCCCCGGGTGCTTCTCCTCGTCCACCCCCAAGAACAGTACCTTCAGCTTGGAAGCCTCGAATATTGCCGGCCCAAATAGTCTCGCAACCTAATCACGATTACCAGCACATGAGATCTCAATATGTTGTCTTCTGCATAAGATACAGAGACACGCTCTACGTGAAATCATGCTTTGCGTTCGTTGCTTCTCTGTTGTGGTATTGGTCATGATAGTATTTATTTGCAATTGGCAGGTTGATGATACAATATATTTTTATATTTATAATCGTGAAGAAGTTCATGAAGTATTCAGAATTGCAGATATGTATACAGAAATAGACAAATCCATTAATACAACATCATCTGGTTGTTAAGCTCAGGAGGCAAAAAGAAAACAACAGAAGAAAAGATGGATCGGAAACTGTTATCAGACACCAAAAAGGATATAATCCATACATGTTCTCTTCTTTGCCTCCTTACCGTAGATGTTCATGATCTCAGAACAGTAGACAACAGCAGTGATATCACGATATGTAGAAAGCATACCGGAGCTATGGATCGCCTTCGTCTTTCTCTCGGCTTGCCGAAGACTAACAAGGGACCCCTTCTAAGATCCGGACAACAGCTGTGCTGCTTTAGTTGAGCAGGCAGCAGAAACAGACCGGCAGCGAGAGCCATGACAACCCAAGAGTAGACAGGTAACAGAGCAAAAGGAAGAAGAAGAAGAAGAAGAAGAAGAAGAAGGAGAAGAAGAAGGCTGAGAACAAGCACAGGGATAAGGTAGAAACAGTAGCTAGCCTCCTCCAACCTCTGTGGAAGATTTGGGAAACTCGAGGACACTTGGAACCCAGTGGCCACGGAGTCACGCCTCCTTATTGTGTTCTGTTTCGTTCAGACTTGTTCGGGATATAGTCGGGCCGCTGATCACCTAATATGAGTTCCCTTTCTCGCGCTCTCTCTCCCTCTCTCTCTCTCTCTCTCGCTGTCGAGGTTGCCTACACCGAGAAGTCAGCGGCTTCTGCCGCATTCTGGCGGTGGGAGTGTGTGGTTTGTAAGCAAGCAGAAAGAGGAGGCGTGTGGGAATTCCAATCGTTTACAGGGAAAGGATTCCCATGTTTTCTACTCACTGTTTTGTTTGCTTCTTGGGGTCCAAAGAAGACGAAGCGTGGCCACCAATCCGCCGTGACACGTATGTTGTCAGTCACGGAACAACGAGGCCAATTGATTTGATAAAATCATCACACGAGATGATTCAGGTAGCAGCAAGAAAGAGCAGTCTTAATTATACGGTTGGAAATAATGGAGTTTTCTTTTTGCGAGTTAGATTGCGTTAAATTGAGGAAAAATAATAGATAAAGGGGTTTGTTTATCTGAGAGTTTTAATATAACTAAAATTGAAGGACGTATTTGTTCTTCCCAATAATAAATAAAGCATAAACGATGCATTTTAGGGTGATTTTCTCGGATAATGTTCTTATTTTTTAAATATCGAAAAAAATCTTTAATTTTTAAAATAGTAAATATATCCTTCCTAACAATTTAAATTTTGAGTTTCCTACCGAGACCAACTAAACCAAACTATTCAAACTAATTCGATGTTAAATTAAATCAGTTACAGTAGTATCTTTGGTTCAACAAACTTGGTTATAGTGTTTTTGAATTATATTATAATTATTTAGTAATCTTATCTAAAAATACTGTAAATTAATCTTATTTAATTTAAATTATCATAAATATTAATTATTAATCTTATTAGATGTGTTCAGTTTCATAAAATATTGTATTGAAGAGTGCTTAGATGATTTTCAATGAAAATTAAAGAGATTTTCAATAAAGGGAAAGGGAAAGGGCGAAGGGCACGAGAAAAACACCATGAATGGTAACGCTGTTTATAAAATACTTAAAATATAAATATTTGTTTTTATAAAAAAAATCGTCCAATAATTTATATTTGAAAATAAATCATCCTTGTAAAAAATAATTATTTAGAAAATTAAAGAGATTTTTTTTTTATCTCCACCGACCTCATCCATTCTCTTCATCTCTGCTTCTCCTTTTCAGGCGTCACCGCCAGTCTCATCGCCGCCCTCCTCTCCGCCTTCCCCTCTCGCCCCTGGTCTCGTCTTCTTCGAGGCCGCGGCTGCCGATTTTTCCGTCGTCTACCTTTTCAACCCCCACTACCTCCTCCCGCCCCTCTCACCCGCCGTTACCACGGCCTGCTCCACGCGGTAGCGATGAAACGTGCAGCCTCGCCCACGCCTCCCATCGCTTTCTCTTCGCCGGAGTCCCTCTTCGACTGGATCCGCCCCCGACTTCCCGCCGACGCCATTGCCTCCTGGGGCGCCACCCCTGGGACCAAATCCCTCCGTAATCTCTGGCTCGAGATCTGCAAAGGCGAGGCCTCGCTCCTCCTCCTCCCCCACTCCCAGAATGAGACGAAAGGCGAGGAAGACGACGCCTCTACCCTCCTCCGCGTTGTCAACGTGGCTACCCTCAGAATTCGTAACCCTC
This sequence comes from Musa acuminata AAA Group, assembly GCF_036884655.1. Lineage (NCBI taxonomy): Eukaryota > Viridiplantae > Streptophyta > Magnoliopsida > Zingiberales > Musaceae > Musa > Musa acuminata. The sequence continues at coordinate 33,633,693 of NC_088355.1, forward strand.
GCGGCGCCGTCCTTGTTGAATCTCACCAGCTTCTCTCCGATGGCGCGGTGCGTTACCGTCACCGTATCCTTTCCGAGAAGATGATGCCCGGGGAGCCCGTGGAGGAGGCTGTCGCCCGTGCAGTCCGTGAGGAACTAGGCAAGGACGCGGTGAGAATTTTGCCGGGGTCGTATCAGATGAGGGTAGAGGAGAAGGCTTCTGTCTCCTATCCGGGCCTCCCGGCACGATACGTGGTCCATTCTGTTGATGCGGAGGTCGATGGACTGCCGGAGGAAGGGGAATTCTCGACGGAAGAGAAGGGGGAAGAGTTTGAAGCAACGGAGAAGGCGATCTTTGTCAGGAGACATTTCTGGAAATGGGTTGCTGACGACGGCAACATTCAGTAAGCTTTGGGGATGATTTCAGTGCATAAAGGTGCGTCTTTGAATGGATTTACATATGTATTGATCTGTTATCAACTAAATGTTACAGTTTAAGAACATATTTGTGCTTGGTGATTACAAGTGTTATGTAAAATATCTCAATTATCACAATATTCTATAGTTATATCTATGGTACGACGGGTTGGAACATTATATTCATAATGCGAATGGACTCAGTTATTTGATTATTTCTCGATGTTGCACATCAACTTATTGTAAGAAGATTATGAAACATTTTTAATGTGTATTTACAGAGAGAAGATTGAGCGAATATACATACAGAACTGACGGATAAATTTTGTAATTTATCATTCTAATATTTTTAATATTTATTTAAAGATAAATATTTATTTATTTTTTTAAAATTAATAAGTAAATAAATAAATAAATAAAATATTAAAAAATTATATGTTATATAAAATAAATACAATTTTATTTTATAGAATACAAAAATCGTATTGACTTCTTACTAAATCATGTCATTACATTAAGTACATTTCTCATTAAACTGATGATCATATAAATTAGCCATGTTATAAGATTTATATTGTTATTAGAGTTTGTACCCCATTATTCAAGTCATTATAATCATCAATTACAATACCATATCATAATTTGGACAATGACTTTATTTACTTCCTAATCTTGAATGTTCTAGTAAAGAGCATAATCTCAATAATTAATGTATGTTCCTACTTATGAAACCCTAATAAGAAATAACAGATTTATTTATTTTTATTTAAAAATAAAAAAATTGATATGGTATTAAATCTCCCTGCCCATTTGATAGGGTTTGACCACTACGGTGAACAGAAATAGGGAAGATGTCTAATTATGTTTGCAATTCTATTATCGGAAAATATTTTTAGTTAAATAGATATAAGCCAAATTTTCTAGAAAATCACCAATATAGATAGGGGAATATGTGGCCTATTGATTAGTGTGGTCAATCATATTTTGGCGTCGTTAAGTTGATGAATTTGCATGTCATGAAATGGTCCGATGGGGTAATTAATGCATTAAATTGTAGCCTTGTGAACCAAGGCAATTCCACAACATACTTAATGTGAGACTAAACTGAGTTGTCATTATCTTCTTAAGGTTTAATCATCTCGGCAAAATTCAAATATATTCTGGATTACACATGCACCATGCATCATGCATCATGCTGGTGTAATATCATCATTCTGGATTTCCGGTACCTACTTTGATATGCATGGATTATGTGGAATCAGATTCGAGCAGTTCTTTTTGTTTGTCATAGATTGGGTTGAAACCCACTAAATTTTGTTGTGAGAATATTTTGTGCAGTAAAGGTAAAAATCAGCCAAACCATTTAGCGCAAAATCTTTTTCTCGATTGTCCGTCTCTCCTCACTATGAATGCCACAAGGAAAAACTCTGATGAAGTTACATTTAGGTTAAGCGTTGAACATTGAAATTAGTGTCTAAGGTAGAAGATTCTGCACCACTCCCCTCATCATGGGAAAGGAGACTCCTTTGGGTGAATAGGGAGAGTGTCACCGATCACCAATCAACCATATATTATTCCATTGAATGGAATGTTTCTGTAGAAGCCTCCACTTAGCGCAAAGGACGGACGACGCAGCAAAGTTTTCTCGTTATGGCCCTCATGCAAAGAACATTACCCGCTTAATGGCGTAGGAATCAGTGGGGAAAAGCTAAAAGCATCGGGTTCTTCGTCGATGGCTTCCTTTGCAAGGAAGGAAGCGTCGTTGAACCACTTTAGCTACAAAGCTTTCGTCCACAGCAATTATTTGGTGCTGCTCTCTCTCTCTCTCTATCGCTGCACTGCAGTTTGGATGGTAGCAGAAGTAGACCATATATATGAGCTTTTTCCCTAATGAAACCAAGTTTGCTTTAACTACTGATACACTTAGCAGACAGTACACGACAGTCCAGACACTACTGCTTCTCACATAAGAAGAAAGAGAAAGTTAAAGAGAGACGGTCTCTGGTACACAGAGCTTGAGCATGCGAGAGGAGCCATTGGACTCAGGTATCGACCTTGCACTCCGGTTCACCGAGCAGCGGCACCGGCCCGGTAACACCCTTCCTGAATCCGGTGAGCATGTCGCATCGCACGTACATCCCATACCAGTTGCTGCGGAAGGGGCCCGACTTGTACCTCAGCCGCCCCAGCAGCAGCAGCCTTAGCCCCACCACCCCGTAGGCCTGGTCGGTGGCCAGCCCTGCCGCGACGTCCCCCGATATTGGCACGAACCCGCCGCCGAGCACCGGCGAGATGGCCACGGTGCTGTCCTTCTCCTGGAACATGGGCGGTAGCGCGGCGGGTGGCGTGATGGGCTGGTTGCGGTAGGACACGTAAGCGGAGAGGCGGTCGTAGAAGACGGAGGCGCGGTCGTTGGGGTTGCGGATGACCAGGGTGAACTGCATGCTGGTGGAGATGGCGTTGGCCTGCGACGAGGCGTTGGAGATGTCGTAGATCGCGGCTGCGCTGACGGTGAAGCGGGGCTTGGAGGGGCGGTAGACGAGGTAGAGAACAAGGGCGGTGATGCCAGCTAGAAGAAGGAAGAGGAGGAGGGAGGTGACGAGGAGGCGCCCGGGGGAGGCGCGGCGGCCCTTTTTGTCGTCGGACATCTTTGACTCTATGCGCTTATCTTGCTCCGCAGGATGGAAGTGGTGGAGTGAGGGACTGAGAAGTGGCCGGAAGGTTTTAAGAGAGGATGGAGAAGGGGTCGAAGGAAAAGGATGCTAGTGGCTCGTGACGTGTAAAATTCTAACCTTTTTAAATGGAGGTTATTTAGAATTTGTCCTCTCTTTCTTAATTACAAAGAAACCATGAGGACTGAGACAGTGATTACCCGCATGGTGTTTCAGCTATTCTGTATGAAATGGAAGGTTCTTAATCGACTTCGATACGCTCCGATGCATGAGAAAGCAAGAAAAAATCTGCTCCTTACGAATGGAATAGGACTGACATTTGATGAGATTCTTGCTCCTTTTGAAGAGATTCACCACTGCGAACTATGTGCAAAGTAGTAATCTTATCCCTGTATACCAGGGAGCTGTTAATTACCAATGTATTGTTCTTCAGCACTAGGAGTCACTTGCAATGCTATTATCGAGACTTCGAACACATGCACTGATCCCGTTGTTTACTATCATAAAGACGGGTGGAGATCTAGCAGTAGTGATCAGCGCTTGCAAGTCGAGGCGTGGGAATGGCAACCAGCGGGCGAGCCTTCTTCATCACGATCCCAAACTTCTCCTCCAGCTCCAATGTCGTGCCCTTCGGTAGCTCCCAGTCGAACGAGTGCAGCAGCGACGCCACCATGTACATGACCGCCCTCTCCGCCATCGCAATCCCGGCACAGATCCTCCTCCCGGATCCGAAGGGGAAGTAGCTGAAATCGTTCCCGCTGAAGTCCCACCTGTCGGCGTCCGCGAACCTCTCCGGCCTGAACTCCAAGGGGTCTTTCCAGATGGCGGGGTCTCTTTGGATCGCCCACACGTTGACGAAGACCCTGCTGCCCTCGGGGACGGTGTAGGCGCCGACGACGCGCGTCGAGCTGGGGCAGTGCGGGACGAGGAGGGGGAGAGCCGGGTGCAGGCGGAGCACCTCCTTGATCACCAGCCCGAGGTAGGGGAGCTTGGGGACGTGAGACTCTTCCACAATGCCGTCCTTCCCCACCACATGGTCAAGCTCCTCCTTGGCTCTTTTCATGACGTCCGGCTTCTGCATCATCTCAGCCAAGGTCCACTCCATCGTGTTAGATGTGGTCTCTGTCCCACCCACCACCATGTCCTGCCCACAAGCGTTAATGGCAGGCTTGAATTATTTGGGAAACTTCTAATAATGCAGAGGAATGTAATAATGTTCCTAATTGCACAGCTTCATCATCTTGGGCTAACACTTGCATTAATAGTCATAATAGTAAGTGCAGCATTTAACACTAATGCCAAAGAAGCGTCTGATGTTGGAATATTATGCGATGATGCTGGAGAATTGACTAACGAAGTTGAAGGTATATATATATATATATATATATATATAGAAGAGTTCTCGAAGATAACATAAGAGTAAGAGTTCTCTAATTATAACATAATGATAGAAGCCATATCATTATATTATTATTATACGAAAAACTTTAATATCGAAATATAAAATAAAATAATAATAGATCTAATTTATAATATATACCTTTCGATGTCATTCAGAAAGCTTTTACCTGATCTACGGACGTAATCATTATATTCGAATGATTTCAATATACAAGGAGAACTAGACTCGCTTTTTTTTATCTTCCTATCCTGACCATTATGTGCGATAGATTAAGGACAAATGGGAGATGAGTGAAGATCTATAATCTCTCAATAGTGTTACGTATTCTCATCTCTTTATCTGTGTATCCACATATTCAGAGTCTCTAGAAGGTACATCCTTTTATAGACTATAGTAGAGGGAGTAGGATAAGTAATTAAGAGAGTCCCTCCTATCAAAGTATCTCTTGAGGAATCCTACATGATGGTGTCATGAGAGTATCGTCGATTGATGAGTCGACTCGGTTGGTCTACTATCGAAGGTACAAGCTCATTCAGGTGCCTCTTTCTAGCTGATGTGGAAGACTTTGTGAGGTAAGACCGCATAAGCTATCCGATTGGAAGTCGTTCTGTTGGTGAGGACTTAATTTCGGATGGTCAGGTAAGTGAATTGGGATCTTTCTAGTTGTAAGGTTTCTCCCCGAGGGCTGGGTCATTTAGGTGTCTTCGGGTGATTGGCGATTCTATATGACAGGCCGGTGCCGGGGGTTTCCAGCGCATCGATCCGGTCGAGGTATGATCTTCGGGTCTTCATGCTGAGTGCATGACTAGGGAGCATGTAAGCTTGACCTAGGTGCATCTCTCGGGTTTTCATACTGAGGTACACGACTAAAGAGTGTGTAGGCTTGGCCTTGGTGTAACTCTCGGGGCTTCATGCTGAAGTGCTTGGCTCGAGAGCGAGTCCTTTTTAACTTTACTCATCTAAGGTGCCACTCTCGGGTCATCATGCCGAGATACATGGCTACGGAGTGCATAGGCTCAGCCTAAGTGCAACACTTGGGGCATCTCACCGAGATGTATGGCTAGGGAGCGTGTAGGCTCAGCTTAGGTATAGCCCTCAAGGCTTCACGCCAAGCTACTTCGCTCGAGAGCAAGTCCTTTTTAGCTCTATTCATCCAAGGTGCCACCCTCGAGCCTTCATGCTGAGATGCATGATTAGAGAGCGCGTATACTCGGCCTAGGTGTAACCCTTAGGGCATCTTGCCGAGGTGCATTGCTAGGGAGCACGTATGCTTGGCCTAGGTGTAGCCCTCAGGTTTTTATGCCGAGGTGGATGCCTAGAGAGCATGTAGGCTCGACCAAGGTGCAGCCCTCGGGTCTTTATGCTGAGATGCACGACTATGGAGTGCATAGGCTCAGCCTAGATATAGCCCTTGGGGCTTCTCACCAAGTGTACGACTAGGGAGCATGCAAGCTCGGACTAGGTGCATTTCTCGGGTCTTCATGCCAAGGTGCACGGTTAGGGAGCACATAGGCTCGACCTAGGTGTAGCTCTCAGGGCTTCTTATTGAGTGCATGGTTAGGGAGTGTGTAAACTTGGCCTAGGTGCATCTCTCGGGTCTTCATGCTGAGGTGCACATCTAGGGAGCATGTAGGCTTAGCATAGATGCAGCCCTCCAGAAGCTGAGCTTGGCTGCATTGAGGTAGAGGATCTAGCTCGTCTAGGGTCAGACTCAACTGTATTGAAGCAGGAGTCCAGACTTAGTTGTGTTGAAGCAAGAGTCTAGACTCATTTGAAAGTTCAACCCAACCGCATTAAAGCAAGAGATTGGATCCACCTAGGGTCGGATTCACTTGCGTTGCAGGCAGTTTTTAGTATTGCGGGGCATATATGGTGTGCCACCTTATCTTGATAGCATACACCCCTTTCTATGGGGTCCTCCTCCGTGGGTTTGATTCACAGAGGGATCTGAGCTCCCCTTTTCCATTTCTAGTGCTTCTATAGTTGTGCTAGGGTAGGCGATGCGATCTTCGCTGGTCATTGCTTGCATGGTCCATAGGTATATCGTTATGTCAAACCGATGCCTATTAGACAAGGAGTTGCTTTTATATAGTATTCTCTTGTTTTGCTTCTTCTATTGTTGTTTCTTGTTGTTGGTTGTTAAATTCTTCAGTGCAAACTAAGATGTCCTCCTCCTCAAATAAAACTCTGCCTTCTCCTTGAGGGTCGTCCTCTTCTGGCGATGACCTTCTGATTGCCTTTAGTCCTCTTTCTCGATACCAACGGGGTGCTGAAATGTTGACCGCCTCCTCCCGAAAGGTAGTTCAAGTGAGCTCTTCATTAATGGGGAGTGAACCTTTTGAGACTTCTATAGTCCCTTGGGACCTTGTGTGAATGAAGGAGGTCCACGAATGCAGTTCATGGTGACCTTGCTATAGTTAGAGGCATTGCACAATTGCTTCCGGGTTCTATCTGATAGAAGATAAGATTTCCCCAACTATATGAGGAAATCTCTCTATTGAAAATCCTTTATTCTATTGAGGGAAATCCTTCCTCATAATCTATATGTATAAATAGGAGAGGGACATGTTAATGTATTTAAATTTTTTCACATTTTCAATAAAGCTTCTTCAATAATTATTCTTATCTTCTATTATTTTTATCATAGTATCAGAGCAGTGAGAAAAGCGAAGCTTCGCTCTTGCCTTCGGCCAGCGACCAACGCCGTTGAGAAAAGTAAAGCTTCGCCCTTGCCTTCGGTCAGCGACCAACGCCGCTGCAGCCAAATTCCTAAGAGGCTCCATGGCTAATCCTCATCTTCCTCACCGCAATAGTCTTCGTTGATCTGCCAACAGTCGGCAGACTTAAGGAGAATGAAAGACGAACTTAAGGGGAACGAAAGGAACGCTTGTGCCCTCACAGCAACAGTAATCGCAGCAACGACAACGATTTGCTCTTGCTTTACTCACGAAGCCTCTCGCTCGTAAACCATTCTTTACATCGATCCAAGATTGGTATCCTTGACAGGAGCACGGGGGCATGATAGAAGATAAGATTTTCCCAACTATATAAGGAAATATCTCTATTCTATTAAGGAAAATCCTCTATTCTGTTGAGGGAAATCCTTCCTCCTAATCTGTATAAATAGGAGAGGGGCATGTTAATGTATTTAAGCTTTTTCACTTCTTCAATAAAGCTTCTTCAATAAAGCTTCTTCACTAATTGTTATTATCTTCTATTATTTTCATTACTATCAAAGTTTTTTATTATCTTCTATTATTTTCATTACTATCGCTGGGCGGAGGAGTGGATGTAGGTCACAATGATCGAACCACTATAAATCGATTTACATTTATGTTTTGCCATTTATCTTAACTACAAATTACCTTCCTTGCTTTACATTAACTACACTTTCGTATGCTTTCAATCTAAAGATATTTCCGAAATGGTTTTCATCGAAATCAGATTTTACCGCTGCATTAATTCACCCGCCCCCCCTCTTAGTGCCGACTTATTCCTAACAATCAATTTATCAAGTATTAGAAAAATATTTCTATAATGTTTGATATAAAACATATAAAAGTTATGCTTATACCTTTTACTTTTAGACTAAATCTTATAGTCCTTCTTCACATTACATTTCTCGTCATTGAATCTCGTCATTGAAGTAGTACTTTACTATGAATATTTTTTTTGAGTTTATATAGTATTTATAAATTTAAATAATTTATGTTTTAACTTTCTTTTATTGTTATCCACTCTTTATTTAGTACCCAAATATTATGAGTCTTTCTTACTTTAATCTTAATAATATAAGGGCATTTATTAGAAAATAATTAAGGAAGTATCATTATAATAAAATAATATAATATTAATGTTTTAAGTTTTTTTAATAAATGCTGAACTATTATTATAAAATAATATAATATTAATGTCTTACTTTAGTCAACTTATTTAAGTTTTACATATCCTTAAATTTATTATTTAAAATTTAAATAAGTAAAATAATAATAAATAAAATTAAAAATAAATTATATAAGAAGGAGCTCAACTACATTCATGCTAAATGCTCTTTAAGCTTAGCTTTGCTAGCCATATTGAGGATATAATATTAAATTTAAATTTAATATAAGTCAATGACTTATTAATAAATTTAAATTGATCTTTAAATATTTTAGTGTGCTAGTTGTATACTGTAATGATGTCTGGATATTATTAATAATTATCATAAAACTGAGTATTTTAAATCTTTTTCGATCATTTATCTCAATTATTTGTTCTACAAAACTTTTAGTAGCTAAGTCTGTGATTCTTTCAACCAATCTAATGAAGGTCTAACACACCTAATAAAAATTACATATACTCAAGTCATTGATAATAATTTAATCTAAAAAATATAAGGGCATTTCTTAGAAAATAATTAAGGAAGTATCATTATAATAAAATAAAATAATATTAATGTTTTAAGTTTTTTAATAAATGCTGAACTATTAATATCATATCTATTTTACATTTGGATGAAATATTAACATATCTAGTATTCATACAAAAATATTTATGGAGAACTGATACTATCCTCGTGAAATAGAGTTGCTACCTTTGGGTATATAACTTTAAACTATAAGAATTTCCAAAATAACATCATTATACCCTATCATATAATTATTTGAAATAGATTATTCTTTATGATTATTTAAATCTCTTAATTATGTGTGTTATTATGAATATTATTTTTTTCAATGTTATTTAGGGTTAATTTATAAGTTATTGGTCTAGGCCAATTTAATAGCTATAAGTTTAATATCATAAAATAAAATATAATTTAAATTATCTTATAAATGATAAAATTTTTATTATAATTTATATTTTATAAGTCTACCAACGTAAACCACTTTGGTAGCTACTAGTCAAATAAAATTTAGGGATATGAGTTACAAATAATATTCACAAAATTTCTTCAATCTAATTTATGCTAAAATAATTTAATAATAATAATCATAATATTATTGAACATTAGTCAACATAAAAAAACTTGTATGATTACTGTAATCATGATGAAATATAAATTATGCCTTTATGTAAAAAATAAATATTATTTCATAATTTTAAATATATATATATGAATAACTAAATAAATATATAAGAACAATAATTAGATTTTTATTTATCATATATAAAATGTTATTAATATGTTATATGAGAAAACTATTAAAGAAAATCATAATTTATATATATTTTTAATTGGACAGACCTATAACTGAGCTTCCCAAATTAGCTTCATAGATTTGGGTGGATCATTCACCCAATTAGGCTTATCAAGATTAAAGTTGATCAAAATTTATTTTTTTCCTTGAATTTGATCAAAAATTAATTAATCGAACCTAAATCCAATCAAGTAGTCAAAATACAATAATGATCAAGTTCGATGCAAATATTTGATTAATTTAAATTAAATTAATTAATTTTATAATTAAGGATATAAATAAAAAAACTTTAATTTTTGAAGGGTATAACTATAATTTTATTGGGATATGTAGATAAAATATCTAATTTTTGAAGGGTAGAATTGTTAAAAGGACATAGATTAAAATTTTACTAATTACATAGAGGTAAAAATCTCCTTCTATTTAAAAAGAAAGAATCCCTAATTATACTCCATTTATGTGATCACCATAGTTTACATGTCGCCCAACAATCCTGTTGGCCTTTGACATCCAATGACATCTACCTTGGCCAACATATGACACTGCAATGGCATTATTGCAACTACCATAACCATTATAGGCAGCAATGATACTGTTGTAGCCATTGCATGCAGTGACAATCATTGTAGCCACCACATGCATCAATAGTGGTCGAAGTTGCTACAAGTAACAACGTTGCATAGCTGTAGCATGAATTGTAGCTACCGCAAGGTTGCCGTAATCTATAGCACTTTCACTACATACGTAATCACCACCCACAATTGGGTTAGCGACCATCGAAGATTGCCGCCCTTAACAAAATAACGGTCGATAACAAGTTATCGATAGTGTTCCATCAATCAAACACGAGAAACTTCACATATCTTATAAGCAAATGATAGGACAAACTTTATAAAAAAACAGATTAGCAATACAAATGAATCATTCATGGATCGTAAATAAAAATCAAATAGCATATTTTTTATTTTATAAACATGACTCTGCTATCAATTGTAAGTATAAAAACTATCCTCATGCTACTATTATATAAAAATTTTTAATACTAAAGTATGAAATCAAACAACAATAGATCTAATTTATAATGTATACCTTTTGATGTTATTTAAAATACTTTTATTTGATTTTTAAGCGAGCACACTTTCATTGGATCCAAAAGCTATAGTGATGCTAATATGAAGGTGAACTAAACTCATATTCTCCTCTCTTTCTATCTTCACAGGACCATTATGTGCGATAGATTATGATAAAGGAGAGATAAGAGAAAATTTATAATCTATTATTGACTAATTTACGTGACTAATAAGAGAAGATTTATAATCATATGATAATACTATGTATCCCTGTCTTCCCTTTTTAGTATATCCACATATTCATATCCATACTTAGTTCCTAAGAGGTCGTGTGCGCGAGAGCAAAGGGTCTAAAATAAGTGATTATGAAATTTCATTTTAGCAAACTTATTTCCTAAGTAATTATATCATAATTGAGTTTCTTTTCATCGATTGATAATTATAATTAAAATCTAATTATATCTATAATATATCTTATATAGTTAGATTGAACTATATAAACTAACACAATGGAAATATTCCATTAGCATATTAACAAATGATTATATATATATATATATATATATATACTAGTGGATAATTATGTATGTATTCTAGTATCCCAAATGTTTTCTCCCATCAATTTTGACCTCTAGTAGCGTGGGTCACATGAGAGGTTTCGTGAGAGGCTGGGTCAACTCGAAAATTACCGGCTGTAGAGCGTACCATTAAATTACACCTTTAAATAAGTAAAATTATTCGAAATTTTGTTAAATATTCTTATTTGTTTGATTATGTAATATTCGATAAACTGATAAAACATCAAATACATGACATCTAAAATCAAAGGAATAGAAAGAGAGAATACTGACCATGAGAAGCGCTTTAACGTTAGTCATGGTAAACGGCGTCTTACCGTCGCCACCTTCCGTCTCCAACCTTAGCATGAACTCCAAGAAGTCGTCTCCTCCCTGCTTCTTGCCTCCACCCTCCTCCAATTTCCTCCTCCTCCTTTCGATGATCGACTCGAAGATGCGATCGAAGCGCTCCAACAGGACGTGCATCTGCTTCTGAATCCCCTGCAGGTCGAACCTCGCGAGCCCCGGGAAGAAGTCCGACACGTTGGGCCTCCCCAGCAGCTCCGTTATCTCCGCCACCAGTTCCTGGAACTCCTTCCCCACCACGCTCCGCTCCTCCCCGTCCTCAAGCGTCCCGCCCCACAGCGTGCTCGTGATCACGTTCATCATAGCCAGGAACATCTCCGCGCCGACGTCCACGGGGCTGCCCGCGCGCGCCCGGAGGCTTCTGACCACGGCCCGCACCTCCCGGCGGCGGAGGTCGTAGACGGCGTCGAGGCCGGCAGGGCAGAGCATCTCGCGGACGCAGGCGCGGCGGAGCATGCGCCACACGGGCCCGTTGGGGTTCCACACGATCTCGGTGCCGCCGCCGTAGGTGATGACGCGGGCGGCGGCGGGGACGTCGCGGTTGGCGAAGGCCGCGTCCTGGTCCTTGAGCACCTCGCGGGCGAGGGAGGGGGAGGTGACGACGACGGCGAGCTTGGCGCCGAGACGGAGGCTAAAGATGGGGCCGTGGGCGCGGGCGAGGCGGGCGAAGTAGGAGTGCAGATCGGGTTCGAGGAAAGGGAGGCTACCGACAAGGGGGAGGCCAATGGGGCCGGGGGGGAGGGGGGCGGACCTCGGGCGGCTGTGCCGCCGGAACCAGGCGGCGTACCACAGGGCGGCAAGGAGGCAGGCGGCGGCGTAGACGAGGAAGCTATCCATTTACTTTCTTTCTTCTGTGCATGCCAAGCAATAGGATGTGGTGAGTGTTGTACTCTTATCGAGTGGGAATATGGCCGGTCTATGATGTTTTGATGGGTGAGAAGATACCCTGTTGTCGGGTAACAGTGGCCACACAGAAGCCACCAAATTTCCGATGACGAGAACGCCTCCTTTAGTTTAAGATGATAATTAAAAATACTTAGCAGAGGGAGATGCTAATTGATCTGTGTTCTTTTCTCTTTCCCTTTTTTTTTTTTTGAGAGAAAAGAATTACTGCTCAGGTTTTCCTGTATTCACTCGCAGATCCTATTTTTCTGTCCGTGGGGGCTGCACGGTTCCTGTATTAACTCGATTCCGGCCTTTTCGAATCCCAGCGGTTGGCGGGGAGGACTAAAATGATTAGGTTAGATTCGGTTAGGCCTTCAGTGGAGGTGAGACGAAACGGCGCCTTGAATTCGATTTGACTCAAACAGTTTCTCGTGTCTCGAAAGGGTACGACCGCTTTGGTGGGCCCCCCTCCGCTTTGTCGAATAAAAACAAGGGATAAATACAAGCGTCAGTGTGAATCAGTAATATGTGGGTCCCACGACCGAGCAACATGTCGTGCAAACGAGTAATTAGATTTCAATTGCATCGGATGGAATAAGCATATGGAATGTGTCTTACATGATGCCGTGAAGTTTAGTCCGAGAGAAAACCTTTTAGAATAAAAAATTAAAAAAAATGAATCAGAAACTCAACGAACGATTCACCGTACTAAAAAAAAAAAAACACTATCCCACCATACCCTCCCACATAAATATAGAAAAACATAGTTTATATACAATAATAAATCCTATATACTTTTTTTTTCTATTTGAATTGATAATTTTTATTCTTTAAATAGTTTAGATCACTCCTAAAATACTCAATAACCCTAACAAAAAAAATTGATGATTGATAATAAATCCTAAGATCAAAATTTCGTCCTGCCAAAATAATCAACTATAGTTAAAAAAATCTTTATTTTTCTCTTTCATCCTTTTATTATTTTCAAATCAAAAATATCTTTTTCTCTTCTCTCCGAATCATTTCATATATTATTGGAATAGCTCAATCATAAATTTATGGTTTGGAATAACTCAATCATAAATTTCATATATCATTGATAACCCCAAAGGGAATATTAATACGATCAACGATAGGAGAACCGTTTGTTATATGAAGTACAGGATAAACGGGACGACTATCTGCATCATTCCCGTTAAAACTTGCACATGCTTAGTGAGATTGATGAATACTTTGGACGAGACGACTCCCTATCAGTATTATTATATTTAAATCAATTTATTAATATTTATAAGAAGGACATCGAAGCATAAAAATACTAGCATAGCTTTTTTTTTTTTCTTTGCGGCATATCTGTTAGATTATGTGGCCCTATTTAATTAGGTAAGATATATTATAGATATTATTAGATTCTGATTATGGTTATTGGCCAATAGAAAAGAAGTCCATATTAAAGTAGGATTCCTTAGGAGATATACTTGATGGAAGGAACTCTCCTAATAACTTATCCTAGACCCTCTGCTCTCGCCTATAAATAGACAGGACCTCTAGGGGCTAATATATCCATCAGATATCATATGTGCACATCTGATAGATAGGACCTCTAGGAGTAGTATCTGAGTCAATTTTGAGAGATTAAGGTTTTTTCTCTCAATTTGAGTCAAGTGAGAGATTAAGTTTTTTCTCTCAATCTCCCTCTCCCTTAATCCCCTAATCCATCAATCTAGGTGGTCCTGTGAAAAGATAGGAAGAGAGGAGAAGGATCTAGTTCTTTTTGCAGATTGATATTTCAGATCCGACGATGGAGCACTTGTAAATCAGATAAGGTTTATTTCTTCTGAATAACACGAAAGGTATGCATCGTAATATTGTTAGATCCAATTTATTTGATTTCAATCTTGGTATAAAAGTTTTTCCGCATCATAGATAGCATGATTACAGATTTTATGCTAACAATTGGTATCAGAGCCAGGTTCTTGAGATCAAATATATTAGATCTATTATTGTTCTTTACGATGCTTGAATGATTCGTCGGATTTTATTGATCCGTTTTCTTTCTATATGATTTGCTCTATTATTGATTATGAGCAATGTATAATTGTATGTTTGATTGATGAATTTACTGTTTATTATCATCGATGTTATTGAGATGATTATATCTGTTGATCCTTGTCAACAAAGGGCCGTGTACCACCCCGCAGCCGCGCATCACGGTCGTGCATCACGGTCGTGCGCAGGCAGAGGTTCGCTTGCGAACGGTGGCGGCATCACGGACATCCCGCACCGCATGTGAACGCGGTGATTACGGAAGGGCGGTGGCCGCAGATGGTGGCAACCGCTGCCAAGCGCTAGCAGCGGCAGCGGCAGCCGCGCCAAGCGCCAACGGCGGCCAAGCGCGAGCAGGAACCGCGGCAGCCGCGCGCAGGTAGTGGCAGCGGTCGCGCGTGGGCACAGGCAGCGCGGCGGTATGGCAACCGCGCACCGGCGGCGGCCGCGCGTGGGTAGGCCGTGCACAGGCGGCGGCCACGCGCGGGCAGGAACCGCCGCAGCGGCCGCTCGTGGGCAGAGGCAGCCCCCCCGCGGCGGCAGCGGCCGCGCGCTGGCAACAGCCGCGGCCAGCCGTGCGCGCCGTCCGCAGGCAGGAAAGGTCGCAGCGGCCGTGCGCGCGCAAGCGGCGGCAGCGCCGCACGTCGCAACGGGCGCAGGCAGTTTAGGGTTTTTGGCATAATTACGGTTTTGACCTCGAGGTTAGGGTTTTGCAAAATTACAATTATACCCTTTGCAAATTTCGTAATTCCAGTTTATGTTCTGACAACATATTTACCGTTTTACCCTCGGGTCTAATTTTGCCAAATTACAGTTCTGCCCTTCGTGAATTTCTTAATTTCAGTTTAATCCTATCGTATATTTACAATTTTATTCAAATTGAGAATTTTAAGTTATATTCTCAATTATAAAATTGATAAATATGATTTATTATAATTATGATTGAATTTAATCATGATTATATTTTGGTTATTTGATTGGATTTAATTTTTGATTAAAAAAAAAAACTATAAATTATGGTTTACTTCATAGTTTTCTCATATGAATTATTGATTATACATGTGATAAATAAAGTCCAATTATTGTTCTTGGATATTTATTTAGTTATTCACATGTATATATTTGAAATTGTGAAATAATATTTATCTTTCACATGAAGGCAACGAAGACATGATTTATATATTATCATGATTATCATATGAGTTTTCTTTTGCTAATTAAAGTTCAATGATTATTATGGTTATTCTATTATTGAACTGTTTAGCATTAAAGTTCAATAATTATTATGGTTATTGAACTGCTTAGCATTAATGTTCAATAATTATTATGGTTATTTTATTATTGGAACCGCTTAGCATTAATGTTCAATAATTATTATGGTTGTTATTCTATTATTGAACTGCTTAACATAAATTAAAGAAATTGATGAATATTATTTGTAATTCATCTCCTTAAGTTTTATCTGATTTGTAGCTGCCAAAGTGGCCTTGGATGATAAACTTTTGTGATATGAATTATAATAAAGGTCTTATCATTTATATGACATTTTGGATTGTATTTTATATTTTTGTATTGGTCCTGTAGCCACCAAAGTGACCTGGACTGATAATTTATAAAATACATTATGTATTTAGTCCTAAATGATATTAAATAAAATAATATTCATAATGACAGCATGAATCAGGTTAAAGAAATTTAGTGAATATTATTTGTAATTTATCTTTCTAAGTTTTATCTGACCGGAAGTTACCAAAGTAGCCTGGGATGATAGGCTTATGGGATATGAATTACAATAAAGTTCATGTCATTCATGGGATATTTTAGATTGTATTTTATATTTTTGTATTGGTCCTGTAGCCACCAAAGTGACCTGGACTAATAATATATAAAATACATTATGAAATTCATCCTAAATGACATTAAATAAAATAATATTCACAATGACACATATAATTATGAGATTTAGATAATCCCAAAGGAGAATCTATTTCAAATAATTATGTGATGGGGAAGGATGATACTATTTTGGATATTCTTGCAGTTTAGGGTTGTATACCCAAAGGTAACAACACTATTCCACAAGAATGGTATCAGTCCTCCATAAGTGATTTTGAGTGAACACTAGATATGTCAATATTTTACCCAAAGGTGAAATATAGATGATATCAATAGTTCATCACATTTTGGAAACTCAAAGCATTAATGTTATATTATTACTGTGGCACTTCCTTTATTGTGTTTCTGTAAATGTTCCTATACTTTCTGAAATAAATGGTTTGAGCATATACAAGTTGTATTGAGTGAGTGAGATTTTGATCAGATTAATTGAACAGAACATAATTACTGAAAGTTCTGTGAAATAAATAATTGAGGTGACTGATCAAGAAAGGCATGAAATACTCGTCTACAACTAGCGCATGAGAATATCTAAGGATAAATTTAAATTATCTGATAAATCATTAGTTGACACCTTACTATGATAGTATTTGAGGAATTTAAGATTATATCCTCAAAATAAATGATAAAGCTGTAAGCTCAAGACTCATAACATTTTGAGTACTACTCAAGGAGTAGGTAACACTAAAATAAGTATGAAGCGTAATTCCATTTGAGTTGATAATTATTATATAAACTCATAAAAGAATATCTTCACAATAAAGTGTTACTTTTGTAGCAAATAAAATTATGTGAAGAAGAAATATAATATAAGATTTGATTTGAAAAAAAAAAAAAGGGTATAATTATAACCTTTGTATGGTTCAAATCAAATATTATGGATATTATTGATGGATTAATTTGATGCTTCATCATATGTTACCAATAATAGATATTGGGATAAAACCAAAAGAGAATGAGATATTTATCAATGTAGGGAATCATTTTAAAGTGAAAGCGATATTAGTTTGTATTTATCGCTTATATGATTCAATTTGATAAATCTTGAGAATCCATGTTATGTTCTTATAATTCTGGAAATTTAAGTTCTTTATCTAGAATTGTTATAATATTATTTTTTCTTTTGATGGTCGTAAACTTACTGTGATTCAATAAAATTAATTTTTGAATTCTGTATAATAGTCTATGCAGAATTATTATGAATCATAAGTTTACAATGATCATATAATTAATATTAAAGTGAAATTTAGTTTTATAAACTCCTTGAGGTTATGTTTATCAGTATATGCTTTTGTCTCATTAAAGAGAGACATCTTATTACCATATAAATAATGTGTTGAGATATGATTATGTATATCTAATTCATGTAAAGTCTATGACCGTTTACACTCTTGAAGTGTATATAAATGAAGTCGATAGACAATTAGATAGAAAAGTCAATATCATCATATCTGAAAAGGGTGATAAATTTTATGGTATTTATGATGAACCCAATTATAATTTTTTTGCTAGATTCTTGAAAAAAAAAAAAAAAGGTATATGATTTACCAGATATGTTACAGCCTAATATGATTGCTGAAAGATGTCATCGTACCTTATAGATATGGTTAGGAGCAATGATAAGTTATTCTTTTGTACCCAAATCAATGTGAGATGAAGCTTCAAGGACAACTATGTATATCTTGAATGGTGTTCCTAGTAAGTAAATTACATGACCTTTTAAGTTATGAAATGATAGGAAACATGACTTAAGATATTTACATATTTGAGATTGTCCTATGGAGATAAGGATCTTCAACTCACATAAAAGAAAATTAGATTTATTAATTATTTTTGAATATTTTATTATCTATTCAGAAAAGTTTAAAGGGGTACATTATTTATTGCTCTAATTATAGTATGAGGACAATTAAATCTGGTAATGTAAGATTCCTATAAAATAGCAAATCAGTGGGAGTGAAAATCTCGAAATTTAATTTTGATATAGAGGAGATATAAGTAAATACTCCTTTATTATTCGAGAGATTGTTGTTACTCAAATCATTAAATGATTTGATAAAAGTGAACAACAAAATAACATTACTAAACTCCCATATTATATTGATATCATTATTAATGGTCTTGTAGAACAATCATAATTGATAACTTTGAGAATATCTCAAAGGGGAAGGAATCATGTCATTTATGGTTATTATGTTGTATATCTACAAGAATTATATTATGATATAGGAATCAAAATGGATCCCTTATTGTTGTCATGGGTCATGAAAAGTAATGATTTTGAAAAGTAATATGATGCAATAAAAGAAGTTAAAATTAATAATCAGAATGGTGTCTGATAAATTTATCGAATTGTCCAATAATTGTAAAAGAGTCTATTAAATAAATGTGGCTCAAAGGACAATGTCGATATAATGGTCAGACTTGTGGTTAAAAGTTTTACTCGTAAGGAATGTATCGACCATAACGAGATTTTTAATGAACTCGTTAAGAATTATCATGACATTAATGATTCATTATGAGCTTAAGTTATATCATAATGATATGAAAACATTTTTAAAAGATCTAGCTTTATATGGGTTACTCTACATAATTTACTCTAAAAGAAAATAAAAGAAATATAAAGTTTGGTATGCAAATTCAGGAATCCATTTATGACCTTAAACAAGCTTCAAGGTAATGATATATAAAGGTTCTTGATATCATTATTTCAGATTTAAGGTAAATACTATTAATTAGTATTTATATCAGTGGGAGCAAGTTTATTATATTGGTCTTATATATGGATAATATTTTGTCTTACCAATAGTGATCTTGATTTATTATACTAAATCAAGAATTTGTCACTGAGAGTTTTAATATGGTTGATATGAATGAGACATCTTATATTATTAACATTGAGTAATTCAATGATAGACCTCAATGATTATGAAGATTGTCTTAGAAAGGATATATCAACCGAGTCTTGAAATGATTTTAATATACAGCTTTGTTCAGTAAATCATAAAAGCAAAATTTTAGTCAATAGTAAATGCTTGAAAATGACTTGAAAAGAATCAGATAAATAAGATATTCTTTGTATATGCGCAGTTGGAAGTCTATGCTCAAGTCTCTGTTAGAAAAGATATCAGTTTTTACAGTTAAAATATTGGGTATATATTGGAGTTACCCAGAAGTAAAAACATTAAAGGACTACAGAGAAAGTAATAAGATATCCGGAAGGGACAAATGATTATATGCTCACATGTATGAAATTATATCAGCTTGAAATAATGGTATTTTTCAGATGCTGATTGTATAAATTACCTCGATAATAGGAAGTCCACCTTACGGTTAATATTTATGTAATTAGAGAGGCAATTTATTATTATTAATAATAAAATTGATTTTGTGGCATGCTTTGAGGCCACTAATCAAATTTGTGACTGCAAAATTTTTATCTCAGGGCTTGGTGTAGTCAGACTCAATTACCAAGTCGTTAAAGATATTTTATGACATTGCAGTAGTTTTCTTCTCTAAGAATGACAAGTACTATTGCATCTATATGCATTATGGTATAAAGTACTTGATGGTTAGAGAAGATGAGTCCAGAAACATCTAATGTCAATTAATTACTTGAGTTCCACTGTATTGATTGCTGATCCATTCACTTAAGACTTACGGTCTAAAGTATTTTGAAAGAACATGTTCTTATGATTGGGTTTGTGAGCAATCCATAAAGGATATGGTGATGCATGTTTGAGTGGACATTATAATTGACATTTTTACTTACGTACTTAAAGTTATTTGTTTCTGCTATCCTGTTCACAATTATGTATGTACATATTATGGTTGAATGTGATGACAGGATTGTCTTGACAAGACAAATTATAGGGGTCATTTTGGACTGTATTAGGAAAGGCTAACAGTATTGTGGTATATAGAAGGAAGTGTGACACTGATGGCATACAACCGCTATGACTCATATTGTTAGTCAGACTTAATGTAGTATTATTATTATTATTGGACTTATTGGCCTATTTTCTAAAATTCACGCGCGTGTATATAGTTTTTCAAAAAACTTTCAGAATCCAATTGAGTCAAATTGTTTTTAAATAAATTTTGTTTATTTATTTTTGATTTTTAAGTCTTTTTGTATCTTACCAATTATTGGGCCAAGTGAGAGAATGTTAGATTATGTGGCCCTATTTAATTAGGTAAGATATATTATAGATATTATTAGATTCTGATTATGGTTATTGGCCAATAGAAAAGAAGTCCATATTAAAGTAGGATTCCTTAGGAGATATACTTATGGAAGGAACTCTCCTAATAACTTATCCTAGACTCTCTGCTCTCGCCTATAAATAGACAGGACCTCTAGGGGCTAATATATCCATCAGATATCATCTGTGCGCATCTGATAGATAGGACCTCTAGGAGTAGTATCTAAGTCAATTTTGAGAGATTAAGGTTTTTCTCTCAATTTGAGTCAAGTGAGAGATTAAGTTTTTTCTCTCAATCTCCCTCTCCCTTAATCCCCTAATCCATCAATCTAGGTGGTCCTGTGAAAAGATAGGAAGAGAGGAGAAGGATCTAGTTCTTTTTGCAGATTGATATTTCAGATCCGACGATGGAGCACTTGTAAATCAGATAAGGTTTATTTCTTCTGAACAACACGAAAGGTATGCATCGTAATATTGTTAGATCCAATTTATTTGATTTCAATCTTGGTATAAAAGTTTTTCCGCATCATAGATAGCATGATTATAGATTTTACGCTAACAATATCATCATCATCATCATCACATAAAACTCTTTATCTTTTTTTGTTTTCGTTCTCAAGGAAATCTTTATTCATAACCTTCAGGGATCGTCTATGTTCTTACGTTTTATAAAAACATTTACTAGAATGAGTATTGAAATTTCAAGCCTTCATCAACGGACGCATGCATTAATAGCGCAGGCGAAGGAAAGGACACTTGATAGGGCTAAAACGCCGCCGACAACTAGTCCGCGTCAGCAGTCGCCGTAGCAGCTCTCTTTCCCAGGCTGTTGCCCGTCACATGTAGTGCCTCCTCGTCGGTCGTCCCTTCTGACGGTGAACTTGCGCCTACCACAGCTCGAGAATTGGTCGATACTGGAGGGGAACGATTACAACAGTCTGTGTGAGGGACTGATTCTTTAGTTTACTGCATAGGACAATAAACTAAGTGGGAACGTCACTGTAATGCTAATAATGCTACTTCAAGCCATCTCACAGTACTGAAAACATTTCTTCTAGAGAGGTTATGAATATAACGCAGAAAGGTCAGCCACGGTCCCCAAAAGTGGAGACACCACCACTATAATGAACAGTGTTTAACACGTTTAAGGACAAAATGAAGTGCTATAATATTAAATTAACCCACCAAATTGGGTTGGCCAATGTTGCTTCGTAAAGAATTCGTCAAGTATCTCATCATTATTTATCAGAATGTACAGGCCATCCAGCAAAAATGGACACCACACTACTAATAACAATCTGACTTATTTTCCAAATTGTAAAAAAGATTCCAAACCATTTTACATGGAGAATATGTATGTTACCATGGTATTTATTACTTGCCGAAAAGCAGACCAAAAGGTTGGATTGGATGAAGCTAAACTGATTCTGGATCCCAAAACAAGATGAGAAAAAGGTTCCAAAGGTGGCATGCAGATAATCCTTATTCTGGTCTGATTTATGTTTACTCACAAATCAATTTTGCAAAGCACAAAAATAAAAATTTGTTCATGATCCCTTTGATTTCTTTTGTCAATTTTTACTCTTTACTAAAGAATAAAGGAGATGACATCTACATTTGTTGATACACACATCAAGCATGGTTACAAGTTCATATATATAACTAAGACTTAGGGGGCCCTGTTTTGGTAATCCTAAATGAATTCAGCAGCTTAATCAACTTAAGTCGATAAGCGCCTTTGTAGTCTGAGGTCCATTAATAGGATCAGCTCTTCAGTATTTGAGTATGGAAGTTAGACGGAATAAGCGAATTCCATAATACTTATTTTCTTTGAGTTATAGGAAATTATTTACTTTCTTTGAGCTAAATAAAATACTAATTATATTGTTTCATTCCTTCAACACTTTTTTTTTTTAATGATTTTTATCATTTGTCAGTCATGCATAAATGTCATAGGACTGAACCTACATGCAAAAATTCACACTCCACTACCAGATTTAAAGATTAGAATTGTTTGCAGAGATACAGAAACGAGATATAATGATCGAAATCGAATAGCTAAAATGAAACGAGTTGCGATTTATATGCTACTGAACAGACAAATTTAATGGAAGATAAATTTGCAAGAAATCTAGTAACTTCAAGCAATTATTTTCAAACAACAGATTATATGGTAACACTACATGTAATATTTACTAATAGAAGAAGCAATCAGACAAGAACTAAGTGACCAAATTAACTCGTAAAGCCTCTGTTAGATGTACACCAATAACCTGCAACTGTTAAAACTGGTCCAAGAAAAGGAAAACTCAACATGAATCTAATGCAAGGAAGCACTATGATAGAAGATAGCAAGGTGATCAATCATACTCGAGAGGAATGTGTTCATGGTGCTTGGAATGATAAATTATCATGGTTCAACATGTCAGGAAAACTTGCCTGGCCGCATCTGGTAGTCTTCTGCCAAAGCATCGACATATGCTCTGCTAGTCTTGCTTTCAATTCATGGACAGTACCATCAACAAGCTTCTCAATATATTGCCTGAAGCAAGTGTCAGAGACATGTGGTGCTCCCTGAAAACCATTTATATTTATTTATATGATTAACATAGGAAATTAAGACTCGGCAGGATAGATAAACGAAAGAAATAGCTTGCTGTTAATTTGAAGGAATGTCGTACTCTTCTTTCAGGACACCACCATAGATACAGGTGGAGCAGCAATTTTGCTATGCAGTATAGTGGAAACCTTCAAGAAAATACAAGAATGGGAAATGGCAGAATAGACCCAAGTCAATGACAAACATATAGGAAAAAGGAACTAATTTTTACAATATAATCGAGGTGCTTGCTCACCAAGACAAGAAAAAATCCCCAAATGTCTCCAAGACTGCCAATGAGACAACCAAAATCCTGCGAAAGAACCAAATTGCAAGTCATCTGTCGCCCAAACATAGGGTGGAAAGTTGATTTCTTGGATCGATGTAGAATGGTTGGACTAACCAGTACTGACACTAGTGACGCGAATCCTCGATATCTTGCTTGTTTAGTTCCACAGTCTTGTAGCACCCATAAGCCAGCCATTCATACCCAAGAACCAGTCTGCCAATCGAAAACGAATCACATCTCGATTCTCTCAGCGAGGAAGGGTTGTGAGAGCATCAAGGTTAGGAATGCTTACAGCAAAGCTCTACAAAGAGATACCCATCGTGATTGCCCACGATAACTACTCAGTGATCGCTTTCAATCAAACGATAAAAGCCGAGCAAAAGTGATAGGATAAAAAAAAGAGAATTTTGTATAGGAATAAATATAAATATATCTAACATACTGAAATTAAATAGAAATCACAATCAAATAGGACACCAATATTTATATGAAAAAATCCTCCAATATGAAAAGTAAAAACTATGAGATAAGCAAGAAAAATCCACTATAAAAATAATAAATATACAAATCTCAGTTCCTTGGCCAAAACCTAAGTATAAATTACAAGAGAATAACTAGGATACAAAGATTATATCACTGTGCATAATATTCAAAACATTCCCAAGTGATCACAATAAGAATTCACTATAAATCTGATCTGACCTGAGATGAGAACACTACATGGATGATTGAGAACAGCCTATGCGTTGTCCTTATCTTTTTTCCTTTCATTTTCTCTTATTTTTCTATCCTCAATTGCCATTGCTGCTTCTTTTTCTTCTCTAGCCACCACACCTCGAGGTTAAAATAGTTAGGGTTTATGTTAATTGTGACGAGAGAAGGCTAAAGTGGGCTGTGGGTAATTAAAGCCTACTATGGGCTGAATAATGGGCCATCTATCCAACAATCTCCTCCTTCAGCCCATAAGGGAGGCTATCCCATGACTCCTCAATATGAAGCCGTCGGCATATCTCATGCCTTTCTTTCAGTAAGATCTTTGTCAGTATATTTGCTTCGTTCTCATCTATTTAAATTTTCTAAAGTTGCAACCGCTTCTCTTTAAGTACATTTCGAATCCAATGGTATCTAACATCTATATATTTTGACTTGAAATGAAAAGTTGAGTTCTTACATAAATGGATGACGCTTTGGCCACCACAATACATCACATAGTTTTCTTGTTTCAACCTCAATTCTTGTAAGCATTCTTTCATCAATAACATTTCTTTGCAAATCTATATAACAACAATATATTTTGCCTATATGGTGGAGAGAGCAATACATCTTTGCAATCTGGATTGCCATGACATAGCTTCCTATGCAAAAGTAAGTACAAAACCTGACGTAGACTTCCTCGTATCAATATCTTTTGCAATATCTGTATTTATGTAACTTTTTAACATAGGTGGTCTACCTTTAAAGTTTAAACATGTTAGGAACGAGTCGGCGCTAAGAGGGAGGGTGAATTAGTGCAGCAAATAAAAATGTCGGTTTTGAAAACTTAGTATGCTGAAAAATCGTTTCGAAAATATGATAACTTGAAAGAATATTCGTAAGGTAGTGAAAGTAATAATTCAGTTTGCATTAAAGGCAAATTGCATAAAATAGAAATACAAACCAGATTTTTATAATGGTTCGGTCGTCCTGACCTATATCCACTTCTGATTCCTCTTCACTCAAGGCCACCAACTTCCACTACCGATCTTCCTTCAATGGGTGAAGATCAACTACCCTTTTATACTCGATTCTCCTTTTGACAAGTTCACGAGAGAACTTTTACACCCCCACTTACTCATCTCTTAAACCACACTAACACTTAGAGCTTAAGAGGAGTTTTTACAAGATTACAACAGTATTTTTCTACCTTTTTTGCTCTCAATTCTTGTGTGTGTTAACCAGGGATGAGAGGGATATTTATAGGCCTCAAGTGGATTCAAACTTGGAGCCTAAAAGTATCTCATCATGGGTTTCCCGAGTCTTGGCAATACCACCGCCTGTGCTGGGCAGTACCATTGCCTACAGCACTAACATTGGGCGGTACCACTGCTTGACACCCTACCACTAAGCGGTACCACAACCCAGACTAGCGGTACCATCGCCTGACACAATCTCAGAGATTATGCCACGATGGTTCCACTTGTTAGGTCATTGTTTGAGCCTTTCACTTGGCCCAACATAACTCAAATTAGGGCCTAATTGGCTCTTAATTGAGTTAGCACAATTCTAACCCAATTACGTCTAAAAGCTATTTTAATCTAAATAAATATTACAAAGCTAATCAAATGTTATCCGGCATGTCATTGGTTCATCGATGCCTCATCCGATTCTTCATCACATCATCCTCTCTTATAGCCTATTGCCCAATCGGCTAGTTGACCTCTTCAACTCTGATTTCCTTGACGTAATTTTCGCTCTTCTTGGCCCGATACCTGAACCTATGGCCTAAATCCTTCTACCGATACGTCGACCGATCCTCCGGCTCGATGTCTAATCTTCTAACATGTTCCACTCCCGCCCAATATGATTCTTCCTACTTTTAATTATCTCTCCCTGATCGAAGCTTCCTGCATCACTCAAAACACAAATCAGATAAACACTATCAATTTGTTTCATTATCAAAATATGAGATTCAACAAAACAAACTTTAGAGCTCTCTTTGAGATATCTAAAAAACCACTTCACTACTGCCTAGTGCTCTTTTCCTAGATTTGCAAGAAATCTACTAGTAACACCCATTGCATATACGATGTCCGACCTCGTACATACCATCACATACATTAAACTTTTAATTACTGAAGCATAAATAATCTTTGGCATTTTCTCTTCTTCTCATCACTTAATGGACTCTGCGTTGAGCACAACTTGAAGTGACTTGAAAGAGGAGAACCTACTAGCTTTGCATTGCTCATATTGAATCTTTCCAATACCTTCTCAATGCATTTCTCCTGTGACAACCAAATCTTTTTTTTTTTTTATCATGAAAAATCTACATGCCCAATATTTATTTTGCTGGCCCTATTACAAAAGATTCACTCAATTCCTTCTTCAACCTATTAATTGTAGATATATCTTTCCCAAAGATAAGCATGTCATCAACATAAAGTAAGAGAATGATAAAATCCTCACCAAACCATTTGATGTACACACAATGATCTGAAGCTATTCTTTTTTATCTATTTTTAGTCATAAATGAATCAAACTTTCTGTACCACTATCTTGGAGCTTGCTTCAGCCCATATAATCTCTTTTTCAACTTGCAAACAAAATTTTCTTTACCTTTAACTTTGAAGCATTCTAGTTGCTTCATATAAATTTCCTCCTCTAAATCACCATGAAGGAAAGCTATCTTCACATCTAACTATTTAACCTCCAAGTCCAAGCTAGTAGTAATATTAAGAGTAATATGAATATAAGATATTTTAACAATAGGAGAAAAAATCTTTTTAAAGTCAATACATTTCTTTTAACTAAAGTCTTTCATAGCCAATCTAATTTTGTACTTTAGTTGAGAATAATATTCTTGAGTCGTCAACCGGAAACCCACTTGTTCTTCAATGCCTTTATTCCCTTTGGTAGTTGCACCAAATCATATGTGTTGTTCTTTTGTAGAGCATTCATCTCTTCTTGCATAGCAACTAACAACTTTTTTTCAGCTCAATTTCAATTGCTTTCTGGTAACTCTTTGGTTCACCTACATCAGTAAGCATCATATATGCATCTGTATAATATCTTCTAGAAGGTTGATGTTGTCTAAAAGTTTATCTCAACTGAGGTTCTATGGGAAGTTACTCCTCAACTTCTTCTTATTTAACATGTCTTGCATGTAGATTAACATCGAGCTCTACACCATCTTCCTGCACATCTCCCCCATCACCCTGATATATTGGAGGAGTAATTGGGGAACAATATGCTATTCATTTTGTAGAAATCTTGGCTAGTGCCTTCTTCAAATTCTCAAGGGTTTGATCCTCAAAGAAGATCATATGTCTACTTCCAAATACTTTTTTTTTTTCTAGATCCCGAAGCCTGTAACCAAATTGATCATGTGAGTAGCCAAGAAAAAAACATTCTTTAGTCTTATCATCCAGCTTGGACATCTCATTATTTGGAATATATGAGAATGCATGACAACCAAACACTCTCAAATGCCTATAGGAAACATCTTTCCATGATAATACATACTCTACAATATCACCATATAGGGTTATACAGGGTGACAAGTTGATCACATCAACATCTTTCCATGATAATACATATATATGATCTTTTTCATAATGGTACGGTTCATCCTCTCTACAATATCATTATGCTAACATATACTAGGAATTCTCATCTCATGTTGGATGTCATGTGACCTACAATAATCATTAAACATTTATTTGTACCCACCTCCATTATATGATCTTATATATTTCAATTGTCTTTCTGTCTCTCTTTCAACTCTAGCATAAAACTCTTTGAAGATAATAATAATATGATCTTTGGTTTTCATAGTATAGGCCCAATCTTTCTTGGAAAAGTCATATATAAAAGTGACAAAATAAAATATACTATTGATACTAGGAACATGAACAGATCCACCAGGAGTTTTTATCCTCAAAGGACCACATATATTTGTATAAACATGGTCAAAAGTATGCATTTTTCTAGACAAAGTAGGAATAGAAAATGAAACTCTATGTTGTTTACCAATCAAAAAATAATACAAGGGTTCATGCATATACCTTTGAAATCTGACAATACCTCTCTCTTGGAAATAACTTACAGTCCCTTCTTGCTCATGTGTCCTAATCGCTTATGTCATAACTCTATGATGAAATCTTTCTTTGTAGCATTTAACTGCTCACCACAAGCTTTAGCCTGTAATCTGTACAAAGTGTGATATTTCTTCCCACTAGTTATAATAAGAGAACAATTATTAAGCTTCAATTTGTAGGGAAATCTAGGGGCGACATCATATGCACATTAAAAGAACAAAAAATAAAATTTCAGTTTTCCCAAAAGGTGTTCATCATCGTGCAAAGATTAGTACGCAAAAACTGTGAAACTGAAAATCACGTATAAGATAGATGTATTATCTAGGGAGATCATATTTCCTTGAATTCTTATAGATTTATAGGAGTGGATGAAGGAGGTCAAGCGTTCTCCTCTCTAGTTGTGATCCATATGGTAGGGGCTGCGAAGACGCTCCTCAAATCATTGCCTAAATCTCCACACCTGTTATCTCAGGAGGAGAAGGGGAGAGGAGAATAAGAGATGGTAATTGAGAAGCCTAGCATATGACCCTTCAGTTCTCTCATATTTATAGAGTCCCCTTGTTAACTTAACCATAATGGATCCTACCATATTGGGTATTGGATCTCTATCCAATTATCTAAGCTTCTTAGATTAGTGGATCTCTATCCAATAATCTATTATTGACTCTTATTGGATCTCATCCATAGGATCCAATAATTCAAGGGTTTATTGGATATCCAATAAAATAGGGGCTCCAATGGATATCTCATATTCGAACCTCTACTCATTGTAACACCTACCATATATGTATGATCCTCTAGGCCTAATATCGAGCTGACCATGAGTTATACCTGTTAGAACTCTTTCTGGTTCAGTGAATTATTATCTCTATAATAATTCATTCGACTCATTGACTACGGACGTACTAGGCCACTACGCCGCAGTCCCCAAACGATACAGGGGAATCCAATCCATTTGAATATCTGTTCTCAGTTACTATGTACCTATAGTCCTTCATCGATCAAATACTTGAAAAACTATATACCGAGCATGGTGCTGTCAGGTCCATACAGTTTCTACTCGAGTTTTGCTCTAATCAGATTCTCTCGGAAAACTCTTTCTATCTTAATCTGAATAACCTTGGCTAAAGATTTATTTGAACAAGAATATATGAGATATTCCTCTTATGATACAGAGAGTGGATGATCCTCTATCGACACTCAATAGCCCTCGTAAGCTTGGCTGCTCCTCCCGATGACTGGTTATGCTAGATCTGAAACTTCTAAACCTGTAAGTCAGTATCAAAGAATGGAGTATTCATACAAGACATCCTTGGTGTTTCAACCCTAAAGATTAGGTACACCATTGGGATGATAGAATCGCTATTTGACAATGAGTTATTATCAACCATCCAGCATTCTATGAGTAGATCAATCAGTGAACTCATTCTCTAATAAGCACCTGCACTATAGCCATAGTGTCTCTACAAGAGCAGCTACGAGACCAACCGCCTCTATCATTTGGATAGGTATACAACAAACTACTCTGTCCGGTTATCTCGATGTCCCTCTCGAGTAACCTATAACTAGGATTATTTAAGGCCTGTATTTAAAGGTGAATCGATCTCATTATCATGATCTCATCACGATCTGATTCTTATTACACAAATCCATGAACATCACGATATATTTTTGCAACAAGCAATATAAAGTAAGAAAATACTATAATAATAAGCAAAAAGACTATATGTCATGTCATATGTGCTATCACTTATGTGATTGGCTTGTAGGGCACATATGACTAGCAATCTCCCACTTGACCTAAAGCTAATCACCTATGTGTTTGATCCCCATCAAATGCCTGTGACGCTTAGTGGATCTAAGATAATGATTTTATCAGTGGATCTACGATATTATTTTCGGATGGAACTTTTTCAACTACTACATCTCTTCAGACCATGATCTCTCTAACAAGTTAGAACCTCCTCATAACACTTCTAATGAAACCCAAGTTTCATCATTTGAGCAATTGTCTCATAGTTATCGTAATATAAGGAAATCTGCTCCTTGCTACTTGACATGACTCCTAAATCTGTGATAAACTTCTTCATCCATACTCCCTCCTTTGTTACCTTTATTGTAGTAATGTACTCTGCTTTTCTAATCAAGTCAGCAATAGTATCTTGCTTTGAACTCTTCTAGCATATTACTCCTCCATTCAGGGTGAACAAGTATCCTAAATTAGACTTGCTATCATCAACATTGGACCAGAAGCTCGAGTCCGTGTAGCTCTCAACCCTGAGGCTACAGGGAAATCTAAGGGTGACATCACATGCGTAGTGGAAGAACAAAATATTTCTTATTGGATATAATTATGAAATATTTCTTAGAGCAGAAGATATCTTCTCCCTGAGTAGAAAAAATAGGTAATAAAGCTTCTTGGATATGATTATGAAATAACTTACAAAAAGGGAAAGAGAATATTGTTGCAGATGTGCTTTCACGACTACCCGACAAGCTGAATTTTTAGTCGTTTCACTTCCGATCAGTGACTTTCTTAAGGATATTAAGAGGGAATGACAGGAAGATCCGGAGACCAATAAAATCATAAAAAAATTAGAGGAAGCACCAAGCTCCGTAGCTCATTACAATTGGGATTCAAAAGAATTACGCTATAAGGAACGCATTATGCTTGTGCCAAATTCTATTTGCATAAAGACCATCCTTTAAGAAATGCATTATACACTTGCGACCAGGCACTCCGGGTTCCTTAGAACCTATAAGGGAATTAAGCAAAATTTTTATTAGGTAGGGATGAAAAATATTATTGCTAAATTTATGGCATAATATAATGTATGTCAATGACATAAAAACGAGACAGTGGCAAGTCTCGGAAAGCTGCAACCCTTACTCATCCCAGACTCTATATGGACTGATATATCAATGGACTTCATCGAAGGGCTTCCCTCATCACAAGGAAAGGCTCAAGCAAGGATGAAACAACATTATGATCAACACAAAGGCGAAAGAGAATTTTCAGTAGGAGATTGGGTCTTTCTACGGCTCCAACCATACAAGCAAACATCAATCTAGACTAGAACATCTATAAAGCTTTCACCTCGATTCTATGGACCTTACCAAATTTTGGAGAACATCGAAGTTGTAGTATACATATTGGACTTACCCGCCAGCTCCTGAATCCATCTAGTCTTCCATGTGTCATGTTTAAAGCTCAAGCCGGGACAAAACGAGATGACCCAAAACCATATAACAAATATGACTACCCAAGGAGAACTCTAGATCCAGTCGAGTGCTATTATTGATCGACGGATCGTGACTCGATGACGACGACCCACTATTGAAGTGTTAATATAGTGGGCGAACCTACCAACAGAAGATGCCACTTGGGAGAGCTATGGTGACATGAAAATTAAATTCCTAGAATTCATGGATCGTCAGCCTTGACGACAAGGCTGATTTGAAGAGGACGGGTCTACTAGGACTCTAACTAGGAGAGTCATAATTAAGTTTCATTCAAAAGGGCATTCATATAAAACCTACCTAGCCGACCCCTATTAAAGAGGTGAAGAGGTCGGCTTGGGTTAGTTAGGAGGTTGCTTATTAGAGTAGGAGTCTTATTAAGAGTTGGTTAGAAGTAGAAGTCTTGAGTAGGAGTCATATTAGGAGTTGGAGTTTAGAAACCCTATAAATAGTTATGTATTCATCCTCTTTTGATAAGCAATAGATGAATCGTTTTAGCAGCCTTTGAGCAGCAACTTGGAGGGATGAACCCCTATAGAGTTCCAAGGAGGTCGATTCCCTACAGAGATCAACCCCAAGCTTAGAATCTACCAGGGTTGTAATAGAGGAGAATATGAGAGGCAGCCCAAATAGGCTCTAGCCTATGAATCATTGAGTCCCTCTTATTTATAGAGGTCTCCTATTAACATAACCCTAATGGATCCAGCCCTATTATTATGTATTGGATCTCCATCTAACTACCCAAGCCTATTGGATTAGTGGATCTTTATCCAATAATCTCTAATGAGCTAATACTTGATCTCATCTACAGGATCCAATAATTCAGGGGTCTATTGGATATCCAATAAGATTGGGAATTCGACGGATATATCATATTCGAACTGTAACATCCCTTATTTTTTTAAAAAATTATAAGGATTTATTTGTAAATATGAGGATTTTTTTTATATATTGAAAATATTATGAGGGACCAAAATATGAATCTCATTAATTGAAGGTGATTTGTGAAAGATTCACACTAAGAAAAAAATAATAAAATAAAATAAAATAAAATGGAGGACATGTGCCATTAGTAGGATGAGCCACTTACATTTATTCTAAAGATAACACCTAAACCTCCATGCATGCTTGCCGCCTTACTATTTTAGAATGAGCCAAACCTAAGTAATTTAAAGCACAATTGAGAGAAACTTTACAGCCAACGTAATTTGAGAAAAGGAGAAGGAGTTGAAAGAGAAGAGAAAGAGAAAGAATTGAAGAAGAAGAAGTTTTATCTTGGCTTAAGGCTTTGCATCAAATCCCCCACATTTGGAAATCAGAACTTTTTAAGGCAAGTGTTCTAACCCATCCTAGAGATAAATTTTGATCCTTGTTTTCACCTTAATTTTGAGAAAATTAGGAGATTATGGCTGCATGTAAGATATCTATGTCATTTATACATCAAATGTTGAATTTGAAATTTTTTCAGATTTTGACCTTTTAGTACCCGTGTGGCCATAACTTTTTGCACCAATTTTGGATTGAGGAAAAACCTCTTTCATATGAAAGGAGACTTATAGAGCTTTCATTTAACATAAAAATTGAAAGATTTGTAGTAAATTTACCTATCCAAACAATTGAATGAAAATACATCATATATTTGGTAAAACTGATACTATGAATTCTGACCTTCTGTTACTAAATTACTCATAACTCTCTAGTGGAAATTCTAAATTATGAAAAACTTAGTTTTTTAAAAACTAGATTCACATATTTTTCTTCTGACATATAATTTGGAAATTTTGAAGTACGTTTGACTTCTGAAACATCTATTTAAATTGATTTTATCTACTCTACAAAACAGAGATGATTAATTCTGATATTCTATTACTAAATTGCTCATAACTCTCTAGTAAAAAATTCTGAATTATGCAAAACTTAGTTTTTTGGAAAATAGATTCACGTATCTTTCTTTTGACATATAATTTAGAAATTTTTAAGTATATTTGCCTTCTGAAATATCTATTTAAATTGATTCTATCAATTCTGCAAAACAGAGATGATCAATTCTGACCTTTCTTTACTCTATTTGTTTTAACTTCCTGTTTTTTGTTCATCTAAAAATAGATTGGTGAATTAGAGTATACTTAGTCACTCAAATAATTCTGAAAATGTACAATTCAAATTCTGTCATAATTGAAAACTTTGTTGGGTATTGCCTATTCAAATTTCATCCTATTGGAAATTTGATTTCTGCTAAATTCTTCTTCAATTGAGCTTTATATTAGTCCTTTGAAGTTCTTGTATTATTCATCCTAAAATTGTTGTATGTCTGAAATTTATTATGTAATGCTTTGTTTGCATTTCCTTGTTTGATAAAGGCAAATGCATATCTCCGTTGTTCCGCATGTGCTTCGATATGCGCCAATACTATTGTTCATACTACCCATTTGTACTATAGTGTCTTGTGAGATATTGTGAACCTTTGCCAGAAATGATAAAGGGAGTTATGCATAGAGCCCGCGATACTCTGTCGGCCCCCATTGACTTCACTCAGATGTGGGTGGATGGAACTCCCAAACGTGGGAGACTTATGCTTGGTGGTCATCCAAAAATGGATGAATCACATTATGTATGTGGTCCCACAACGCCCCTCTATGTTTTTGATATGATATCCAAAGCTTTACTTATGAGTTTATATTTATGCTTTGGATAAAAAATGAAATGCATGCTATATCAAAAATGACATACAAGCTTGTGTTTATTATTCGGTTCACTTATTATACTTTGAAGTGTTTCGTATGTCAATGTTATGCTCCCAAACACTCTTACACCTTTGATATGGACCTAAATGCTTCATATGTCATTTGATACATGCCTAAATGCTTCTTTTGCCAATAAAATGCTCCAATTTTCTTTCTCCTATTGTTATATCTAATGCCTATTTTCGAATGAGGTAACCCTTTGTGATTTTTTTATATCAAATGAGATGATTCTAAATGAACGCTTATATTTCTGCCTTTGTTATCTTGATACTAAGCCTGCTTGAACTTCTCCTATCGCCATGGATATGTTAGTCGCTTGCTGAGCTCTTTATGCTCACCCCGTTGCTATATAAATTTTTGAGGGTAGCTTGTCACGCACTGAAAAGCTAGAATTGGGTTGAAGTAGTGAAAGGATAGAAGATTTTTCAGCTAATCTTTGTTGGATGATAGGTTTTTTTATTGTATAGTATACTTTACTTCTGATGTAATGTTAAGGATATGTTGATACTTATATGTTGTAAAAGTTTAAAGGACCGCTCATGTTTATGTAATGATAAGTTTAAGTTTTATAAGGATAAGAACTCATGGTAAATAATTATCTTTTTATGATTGTATATATTTCTACGATTATATATTTGTGTTGTGGTTGATGTTTAGTTGAGTTGCATTTGGATTTTGTAAATCTCTGAGTGAAGTGGATTATGATTTATGTAACATACATGTTTATGAATTGTGAATATTGATTTTGAATGATTCTTAGTATCCTCAAATTGTTAGATTGGATCCTGGATTGAATTGATGATGAATTATAATATTATTGATTTTAGACAAGGTCACACCTCCTGAATGTGATAATTCGGGGGGCGTGACAGAGTTGGTATTAGAGCATGGTTTGAGGATCATTGAAATATTTGATATGTTGACGTGCAAAATATATTGAGGTCTAGTGAAATATAGTGATTGGTAGAAATTTTCTTTGATGTCTTTTAGGAATCTAGGAGGACGAGGACATTTGGTTCTCCTACTTCATCTGGTTTTGATTAATTAAGTGAGATGAAAGGGGTGATCGAGGATATTGAATCAGTGTGGCGCAGCAGAAGCATGGTGCACCTAATCCATTGGTGGTAGAAAAATGGATGATGCAAATGAAAAATATATTTGATGTACGAAATTGTTCCGATGATCAAAAGATTTCTTTTACTACCTTATATTGGAAGTAGAGGCTGATTATTAATGGGAACAATGAAAAAAATTTTTGGAGATCAGTGGCAAGAATGACAAGGACAAGTTTACCAATAAAAATATAATTGAAAATGAACCAGAATGTGATAATTAGAGGGTAAGACATTTGGATTTGAAAAAAAAATTCATCATAAAAAGCTCAATAATGTTGATGGCCTCTATCTAGGTGCAAACTGATCTCATTCAACAAATTAAAGAAGGACAACTATGAGATTCGCATTTAATATACTTGAGAAATGAAGTTGAAAAGGGATTGCAGTTGAATTTTTAAATTTCAGATGATAGCTTATTGATAGCTTCTTTTATATGATAGCTTCTTTAAATTAAAGAAGTACAACTATGAGATTCACATTTAATATACTTGAGAAATGAAGTTGAAAAGGGATTGAAGTTGAATTTTTAAATTTCAGATGATAGCTTATTGAGATTTGGGGATAGAATATATGTTCCAAATGACCCAGATATCAAGATCCAAATTTTGAACGATGGTCACAACTCAAAGTACACCATGCATCCTGGTAGCATGAAAATGTATAGAGATCTCCAAAGTCATTATTGGTGGAAAGGTACGTAGAAGGAGATTGCAATATACGTTTTAAGGTATTTGACATGTCAGTAAATCAAAGCAGAACACCAGAGACCTGGAGGTTTGTTACAGCCGATATTCCTTAATGGAAATGGGAATGCATTACTATGAACTTTATTTCAAGACTACCCAGAACCTCTAGAAAGCATGATGCTATTTGGGTCATTGTTGATAGGTTAACTAAATCTGCATATTTCTTACCAATCAATATGACTTATTCTTTTGATAGGCTTGCAGATTTGTATGTTGATGAAATAGTAAGACTTCATGGTGTCCCAAAGGAGATAATCTCGGATAGAGACTCTAGATTTCTTTCTAGATTGTGGAGGAGATTACAAGATTCTATGGGCACCAAAGTAAAGTTTAGCACTGCCTATCACCCTCAGACTGATGGTCAAGTGAAAGAACAATTCAAGTACTTAAGGATTTGCTTAGAGCCTATGTTATGGATTGGAGAGGTGAATGAGATAAAGATATTTCTCTTATTGAGTTCACTTACAATAATAGTTACCATTCGAGCATTCAGATGACTCCTTATGAAGCATTGTATGGGCGAAAGTGCAGAACACCTATATGTTGGGAGGAAGTTGGTGATAGAAAGTTGTTAGCACCAGATAAAGTACAAGAGACTACCGAAAAGAATCAGGTTATTATAAAAAAGTTAAAGGCTGCTCAGAGTCGGCAAAAAAGCTATGTTGATATTAGAAGACGAGATATTGAGTTCCAAGTAGGGGATTTTGTATTCCTAAAAGTCTCCCCTTCCAAAGGCGTTGTAAGATTTGGAAAAAAA
Source organism: Musa acuminata AAA Group (assembly GCF_036884655.1). Classification (NCBI taxonomy): domain Eukaryota; kingdom Viridiplantae; phylum Streptophyta; class Magnoliopsida; order Zingiberales; family Musaceae; genus Musa; species Musa acuminata. The sequence goes on from NC_088355.1 coordinate 33,670,656, forward strand.
AGAAAGTTAAACCTAAGGTTCATTGGACCTTTTGAGATCATTGAAAGAATTGGCTTTGTCGTATACAAGATTGCCTTGCCACTATCGATGTGTTATAGCCATAATATATTTCATATGTCAATGCTCAGAAAGTATATACTTGATCCCTCTCATGTCATTGAGTATGAGCCGATTGTAATTGAGAAATACTTGTTTTACAAGGAAGAGCCCATTCGGATTATTGATAAAAAGGAGATCTTAAGAAATAGAATCATTACTCTAGTTAAAATAATTTGGAAGAATCATCCTACAAATGAAACGACCTAGGAGCTAGAGGAAGAAATGAATAAAGCTTACCCTCATCTTTTTGCCGAAAGAGGTATGACAAATTTAGATGACTAAATTTTCTTTTAAGGATGGGAGAGTGTAACATCCCTCATTTTTTTGAAAATTTATAAGGATTTATTTGTAAATATGAGGATTTTTTTAAATAATTATTTAGCACTAAATATTTTTTTTATATATTGAAAATATTGTGAGGGACCATAATGTGAATCTCATTAATTGAAGGTGATTTGATAAAGATTCACACTAAGAAAAATAAAATAAAATAAAATAAAATAAAACAAAATAAAACAAAATGGAGGACATGTATCGTTAGCAAAGATGAGCCACTTACATTTATTCTAAAGATAGACACCTAAACTTCAATGCATGCTTGCCACCTCACTATTTCAGCATGAACCAAACCTAAGTAATTTAAGGTACAATTGAGGGAAACTTTATAGCCAACGTAACTTGAGAAGAGGAGAAGGAGTTGAAGGAGAAGAGAAAGAGAAAGAATTGAAGAAGAAGTTTTATCTTGGCTTAAGGCTTTGCATCAAATCCCCCACATTTGGAAATCAGAACTTTTTAAGGCAAGTGTTCTAACCCATCCTAGAGATAAATTTTGATCCATGTTTTCACCTTAATTTTGAGAAAATTGGGAGATTGTGGCTGCATGTAAGATATCTATGTCGTTTATACATCAAATGTTGAATCTAAAATTTTTTCAGATTTTGACCTTTCAGTACTCGTGTGGCTATAACTTTTTGCATCAATTTTGGATTGAGGAAAAACCTCTTTTATATAAAAGGAGACTTATAGAGGTTTCATTTGACATAAAAATTGAAAGATTTGGAGTAAATTTACCTATCCAAACAATTGAATGAAAATACCATATATATTTGGTAAAACAGATACTATGAATTCTGACCTATTGTTACTAAATTGCTCATAACACTCTAGTGAAAATTATTAATTATACAAAACTTAGTTCTTTGGAAACTAGATTCGCATATCTTTCTTTTGACATATAATTTGGAAATTTTGAAGCATGTTTGCCTTCTGAAACATCTATTTAAATTGATTTTATCAATTCTGCAAAACAGAGATAATTAATTCTGACCTTCTATTACTAAATTACTCATAACTCTCTAGTTAAAAAATTTGAATTATGTAAAACTTAGTTCTTTGGAAACTAGATTCGTATATCTTTCTTTTGACATATAATTTGGAAATTTTGAAGTATGTTTGCCTTCTAAAACATTTATTTAAATTGATTCTATCAATTCTGCAAAACAGAGATGATCAATTCTGACCTTCCTTTACTTTATTTGTTTTAACTTCATGTTTTTAGTTCATCTAAAAATAGATTAATACAGCTTTCTAATGACACCTATTTTTAGTGAATTGGAGCATGCTTGGTCACTCAAATAATTCAGAAAATGTACTTTTCAAATTCTGTCATAATTGAAAACTTTGTTGGGTATTGCCTATTCAATTTTCATCCTATTGGAAATTTGATTTCTGCTAAATTCTTTTTCAATTGAGCTTTATATTAGTCCTTTGAAGTTCTTGCATTGTTCATCCTGAAATTGTTGCATGTCTGAAATTTATTATGTAATGCTTTATTTACATTTCCTTGTTTGATAAAGGCACATGCATATCTCTGTTGTTCCGCAAGTGCTTTTGATATGCATCAATGTTATTGTTTATACTACCCATTTGTACTCTACTGTCTTATGGGATATTGTGAACATTTGTCAGAAATGGTAAAGGGAGTTATGCATAGAGCCCGCGATACTCTGTCGGCCCCCATTGACTTTATTCAGACGTGGGTGGATGGAGCTCCCAAACATAGGAGACTTATGCTTGGTGGTCATCCAAAAATGGATGAATTACATTATGTATGTGGTCTCACAGCGCCCTTTATGTTTTTGATATGATATCCAAAGCTTTGCTTATGAGTTTATATTTATGCTTTGGATAAAAAATGGAATGCATGCTACATCAAAAATGACATACAAGCTTGTGTTTATTATTCGGTTCACTTATTATACTTTGAAGTGTTTCGTATGTCATTGTTATGCTCCAAACACTCTTACACCTTTGATATGCACCTAAATGCTTCATGTGTCACATGCCTAAATGCTTCTTTTGCCAATGAAATGCTCCAATTTTCTTTCTCCTATTGTTATGTCTAACGCCTATTTTCGAATGAGGTAACCCTTTGTGATTTTTTTATATCAAATGAGATGATTCCAAATGAACGCTTGTATTTCTATTTTTGTTATCTTGATACTAAGTCTGCTTGAACTTCTCTTATCGTCATGGATATGTTAGTTGCTTGCTGAGCTCTTTATGCTCACCCTGTTGCTATATAAATTTTTCAGGGTAGCTTGTCACGCATTGAAAAGTTAGAATTGGGTTGAAGCAATGAAAGGCTAGAAGATATTTGAGCTAATCTTTGTTGAATGATAGGTTTTTTTTGTTGTATAGTATACTAACTTCTGATGTAATGTTAAGGATGTGTTGATACTTATGTATTGTAAAAGTTTAAAAGACCGCTCATGTTTATGGAATGATAAGTTTAAATTGTATAAGGATAAGAACTCATAGTAAATAATTATCTTTTTGTGATTGTATATATTTCTACGATTATGAATTTGTGTTGTGGTTGATGTTTAGTTGAGTTGCCTTTGGATTTTGTGAATCTTTGAGTAAAGTGGAATTTGATTTATATAACGTACATGTTTATGAATTGTGAATATTGATTTTGAATGATTCTTAGTATCCTTAAATTGTTAGATTGGATCCTGGATTGAATTGATGATGAATTATAATATTATTGATTTTAGACAGGGTCACACCTCCTGAATGTGATAATTCGGGGGGCGTGACACGAACCTCTACTCATCGCAATGCCTATCATTTGCGTGTGACTCTCTAAGCCAAATATCGAGTTGGTCGTGAGTCATACATGTTAAAACTCCTTATGACTTAGTGAATTATTATCTCCATAATAATTTACTCGACTCATCGATTACAGATGTACTATACCACTACGTCACAATCCCCAAATGATATAGGGAAATTCAATCCATTGGATATATCTATCCTTAGTTACTGTGTACCTATAGTCCCTCATCCACCTATTATCCCAGAGATCGTATATCAAGCATGGTGCTGTCAGACCCATACGGTTTTTGCTCAAGTCTCGCTCTAATCGGATTCTCCCGGAGAAATCTTTCTCTCTCAATCCGAATGACTCTGGCCAAGGATTTTTCTGAGCAAGAACACATGGGATATTCCCCTCATGACACCGAGAGTGGATGATCCTCTATCGATACTCAATATTCCTCGTAAGGTTGGCTACCACTCCTGATGGCCGGTTGTGCTAAATCTAAAACCTCCAGACCTATATATTTGATATCAAAGAATGGAGTACTCATACAAGACATCCTTGGTGTGTCAAGTCGAAGTATCAGATGCACTACTGGGACTACGAAATCGTTGTATGACAATAAGGCATCATCAACCATCTAACATTCCGTAGGCGGATCAATCAATGAACTCATTCCCTAATGAGCACCTGTAATATATCCCTAGTGTCCCCATATGAGCAGCTATGAGACCAATTGGATCCATCATATAGATGGGTATATAGCACACTAGTCTGTCTAGTTATCTCGGTGTCCCTCTCGAGTAACCTATGACTGGGATTATTTAGGATCTGTGTTTAAAGTCGAATCGGTCTCATTATCGTGATCTCATCACGATCTGATTCCCATTGAACAGATCCATGAACATCACAATATATTCAAGCAATATGTAATATAAAGTAATAAAATATCAAATAATAATAATAAACAAAAAGAATGCATGTCAAGTCACGCATGTCATCACTCACGTGATTTGCTTGCAGGGCACCTATAACTAACAATCTCCCATTTGACCTAAAGCCAATCACTATATGTCTGATCCCCATCAAACTGTTGTGATGCTTAAAGACAATTTGTGACAATGACTTCGTTAGTAGATCTACGATGTTATCTTCGGATGGAACTCTTTCCATTGCTACATCTCCTCGGGTCACGATCTCTCTAATAAGCTGGAACCTACTCATAACACTTTTGATGAGACTTGAGTTCCTTCACTTGAGCAATCGCCTCATTGTTGATGCAATATAGGGGAATAGCTCCTCGCTACCTGGCATGACTCTCAAATCTATGATGAACTTCTTCATCTAGACTCCCTCCTTTACTGCCTTTACTACAATAATGTACTCCGCCTTTGTGGTCGAGTCAACAGTAGTATTTTGCTTGAAACTCTTCCAGCACACTGCTCCTCCATTCAAGGTGTACATACACCCTGAATTCGACTTACTATTTTCAACATCGAACTAAAAACTTGAGTCCATATAGCCTTCAACCCTAAGGCTACTACCTCCATATTTCAGTAAAAAATTCTCAATCCTTCTCAAGTACTTAAGATACACTTTATTGCTTTCCAATGCCCTAAGCTTGGATCCATATGATACCTACTCGTGACACTCAAAGTATGTGCTATATTAAGCTTGGTACATAGCATGACATATATGATAAATCCTATCATTGAGGCATAGGGTATCCTATCCATATTCACCTTTTCTTCAGGAGTTTTTAGGGATATACTCCTAGAAAGCGATATCCCATGTCTCATTGGTACGAGACCTCTCTTAGAATTTTTTATGTCAAACATTTTGACAATGGTGTCTATGTACTTAGACTAGGACAAGCCAAGCATCCTCTTGGATCTATCTCTATAGATCCAAATCCTCAATATATATGATGCTTTCCCTAAGTCTTTCATGGAGAAGTTTTTGGATAGCCAAGTATTTACTGTAGATAGCATTCTTACATCATTCCCAATGATCAGAATGTCCTCCACATATAACACCAAAAAAGTGATAGCGCTCCCACTTACCTTTCTATACACACAAGGCTCATCTTTGCTCTTAACGAAGTCATAAGATATGATTACCTCATCAAATCTTATGTTCCAACTTTGAGAAGCTTGCTTTAGTCCATAAATGGACCAAAGAAACCTACACACCTTATTTGGGTAGTCCTTGGATACGAATCCCTCAAGTTATATCATATACACCTCCTCCTTGAGGTTATCATTAAGGAATGTGATTTTCACGCTCATTTGCTAGATCTCATAATCATAGTGTACTACAATAACCAATAGATTTCGGATAGATTTTAGCATGACTATGTATGAGAAGGTTTCATCATAGTCAACACCTTGCCTTTGACGATGCCCCTTAGCCACTAGCCTTGGTTTATAGGTCTTTACCTTTCCATCTACTTCGATCTTCTTCTTAAAAATCCACTTGCAACCAATAGGTACAATACCCTCAAGTGTATCAACTAGTTATAAACTTTGTTGGAGTATATGAAATCCATCTTAGAATTCATGACTTCTTACCACTTTCCATAGTCTATACTCGTAATAGCCTCCTCATAGGTTTGAGGATCAATATCCTCAACATCCTCTCTAATAATATGTCCCACATATCTCTCAAGAGAATGGGATACTCTGTTGGACCTATGTAAAGTCAGAACTTCTGTGCTAGATACCTGAACATACTCGGGTTGTGGAGTGGTACTTAAGCTAGGTTCTCTAACCTCGCTCAACTCTATCAAGCTCCCACTATCTCTATTAAGAATGTTTTCCTTCTTAAGGAATATCGCTCTCTTAGCTACAAAAACCTTTTGGTCCTCGGGATGATAGAAATAATACCCATAAGTTTCCTTAAGGTATCCCACGAACTTGCACCGCTCCATCCTCGATTCTAACTTACATCGGGGTTGTGTCTTTTAATGTGGGCAGGGCAGCCCCAAATCTTAACAACTTTAAGATCGAACTTCTTCTCTTTCCATATCTTATATGGTGTAGACACTATCGATTTAGTTGAAACTCTGTTCAATAGGTAAGCGATGGTCTCTTAGGCATATCCCCAGAATGAGATGGGTAGATCAATGAAACTCATCATAGACCGCACTATGCCTAACAGTGTATGATTCTTCCATTTAAATACACCATTGAGCTGAGTTGTATGAGGAGGTGTCTATTAGGATAGAATCTCATGGTTCTTGAAGAACTAGGTGAACTTTGTACTTAAGTACTTACCTCTTTGATCTGATTGAAGAGTTTTGATACTCTTTCCAATCTGGTTCTCCACTTCATTCTTATACTCTCTAAATTTCTCAAATGCCTTAGACTTATCTTCATCAAGTACACATGTCCATACCTTGAGAAATTATTAGTAAAAGTAATAAAGTATAACCTATGGCATGAGTTGACATGAGTTCACATACATTACTATGTATAAGTTCTAGTAGCTTAGTGGCTCTCTCTCCAGTTCCACTAAAAATGAGAGTTAGTCAATTTTCCATGAAGATAAGGCTCATAAGTTGCATATGACTCATAGTCGAATAGATCTAGATATCCATCCTTTAGCAACTTTTAGATCCTTCTCTCATGGATGTGACCTAGCCTACATTACCATAGGTATGTACTATTCACCTCATCACGTTTCCTCTTAGACACACTTACATTAATGATCTGTGGAGTAGTGTTTAGCATAAACAAATTATTATGCAATGTTTCTCTCGTTAATCTCTTAGGTTTTGCCAGAATTTGTAATAAATTACAGATATGATAAGCACTATCGGTATCCAATACCCATGCACTATCACAAGAGTCTAACAAATAGAGACTGATCATGAATGTACTTGAAGCTTCTCCAAGCTTTTGTTTCGCCCTCTCTATAAGGTACTCTTTGTAGTTTCTCTTTCAGCGCCCATCTTTACCATAGTGAAAGCACTAGCATTTGTTCTTAATATGGTCTTTCTTAGCAACCTTTGCTTTACCCAGTCTGCCCTTGCCCTTGCCCTTCTTAAGGGACTTTTCTGCTTTCCTTTTCTTTTTGGTCTCACTAGTATAGAAAAATAATTTCTCTTTCTTGATAGTGCTCTCTACCTCCCTCAACATATTGAGGAGCTCTGGGAGAGTCACCTCAAGCTTGTTCATATTAAAATTCATTATGAATTATGAAAAGGAATCTAGTAGGGACTGAAGCATAAGATCCACACATAGGTTATCCTCTAGGAGCTTTCCTAGACCTGTGAGTTTCTCTATCCACTCAATCATCTTTAGGATATGGTTCTGAACCGATGTCTCCTTAGTCATCCTAGTACAGAAGAGACTCTTAAATATCTCATATCGCTGAGTCCTTTGTTCCTCAAATAGTTTACGAACATGTAGGAGAATGGATCTTGCATCTATCTTTTCATGTTGTCTCTATAACTCATGAATCATGGAGCCCAACATATAACACCGAGCAAGAGTGGAGTCATCAATGTACTTCACGTAGCGAGCAATCTCATCCTCTCTTGCCCCTTCCTCGGGAGTAGGCATCACTATATCAAGGACGTACGCGATTTTCTCCACCATGAGAACAATTCTCAAGTTGCGGAGTCAATCTATATAATTCGGACCAGTGAGGTGGTTGATATCAAGTATGCCATATAAGGGATTTGAAAGCGATATTTTCTGAAAATAAAATATAGTAGAAATAAATAACATGTATATTTTATAAAATAAATAATCAAGATATGGACTTCTATCTTAGTATGCTCCCACTATTTTATTGGCGAGTCATGTGACACTCTCTGCACATGAAATGAAAGTCTCCAGCAGACTTCTAGTAGGGATCGGGATCTAATCAGCGTTTTAGTGTAACCTCAAGGGACTCGACCAATCACACTAAGCTTATAACGTATGCAACTCTTTCCGATCACAACTCCTTATTATTCCCGTCCTATTTGACCTCTGAACTACCATGGTCTCGAGAGACTCAACCAACCATGATGTCCAGTTAAGTCAACACCATCGTTACAAGATAAGTTTGATTTGATTATATACCCTCGAGGGACTCGACCAAGCATACCTTATTCTTAGATCACCGGTGACATCTCTATGTCATAGGCAAGATAGCGAATCGCGATATAAATGATCCTTGAGAAACTCGACTAACTCAACCTACATCGAGAATCAGTCCCTACCTATAACGATAGAAAGCCACGTGAGTCAATGTAATTGCTTCACGTTTATTGACTTAATATTATTGAGAGAGGGGATTTTGATTTGGTCTCCTAATATGACATGTCACACATATACATATTTAATATATATCTATATCGCATGTAAATATATATATATATATCTAGTAGGTGTACAAGCAATCACACATCACATGAGCAATCATACCAAATGATCATGGACCATAGCCTAATATGATCAGGCTTGAACCAGTGGACCTAATCACTCACAACAAGATCTATGTGTGCAACGGTGTATCTTCATGCCCTATGATCATCTATGTCATTCTTGTCGGCTTCGTCGGCATCTCGACACATCTCTATGCATCGCGATCATCCGTCTCGACCTCATGGGTCTCGTTATCGCTTTCATACTCCCGCTACGCCATCTCGTGCGATTACAACTTAATCATAGGCATGCAGGTCCGACAATAAATGAGAAATAAGATAGAGGCTCGCAAGCCCCAATAATAATAATCACAAGTACGCACACATCATACGGTCCATAATCATCCATCCATATATCATATATCACATATACACATCATCATCATGTAGGACTAATATAAAATAAAAGTAATAATACTTAATTAAACCTTTTAATTAATTATTATTTTTTGAAATTAAGGACATGTAGGAAATTTTTTGAATTATAAGGGGTATTTCATAATTTGGACAAAAGGATAGAACTTGACATTTCTCAAATTCCTAAGGGCAAAACTATCTTTTACTCAGAAAACCCTAAATCCCCATCTTTGCTGCTTGCTATGGCCGCCACCACCCTGCAGGCGGTAGCCCTCTATGGCGAGGGGCGAGGGGCGTCGCCCCCGCAGGTGGGCGCCCCCACGGGTGGCTTTGCTCGTAGGCCTAGTGCCTAAAGGCATTGCTACCCCACAATGCCTATGTCGATGGGTGTAGCGCCCACGAGCGTTGTAGCCCCGCGACGCCTCTACTTGTGGGTGCAGCGCCCGCAAGTGGGGCACTCACGGGCTGCTAGCCCCCGTTGGTCGCAAGCCTGCTACAAGCAGGTCGTCAGTCGGCTGCTGCAGGCGTAGCGCCTACACGTGTGCTGGCGCTATGCTACCCCCTTATGGCTGCCACTGCAAGTGGTTGCATACACATAAATGGCAGCAAGCTACCATCTGCGAGGGCAGCAAGCTACCATTTGCCCGCCGGCTCAGTGCCCGCAAGCGTCGTAGCCCCGTAGCGCCTATGCCCGTGGGTGTAGCGCCCGCAAGTGGGGCACTCGCGGACTGCTAGCCCCCATTGGTCACAAGCCTGCTACAAGTAGGTCATCGGTCGATTGCTGCAGGCGTAGCGCCTGTGCGTGTGCTGGAGCTGTGCTACCCCCTTATGGCCGCCACTGCAAGCGGTTGCATACACGTAGATGGCAGCAAGCTACCATCTGCGAGGGCATCAACAATTGTTGCCCTTTCTCACTTTTATGTCAACGATTTTGACATAAAAAGCTTCTCCAAAACATAAAACACGTAGTTCAAAGCCAATCTTTCGCACGAACAACCTGACTCTAATATCACTATTGGGAAATATAAGGGTGACATCACATGTGCAGCGGAAGAACATATAAACAAAATCCCCAAATTTTCCATATGTGTTCGTTATCATGCGAAGATTGGTGTACAAAATCTACGAAACTTAAAACTGCATATAAGATAGATTGTGCTACCTAGGGAGATCGTATATCCTTGAATCCATACAAATATCTAGGAGAGGGTGAAAGAGGTCAAGCGTCCTCTTCTCTAGTGGTGATCTATGCAACAGGGCTGCGACGTTGCTTCTTAATTCTCCAAGCTTACTATTTAAGGCGAAGAAGGGGAGGAGAATTAGAGAGGCAACTCAAAAAGGCTCTAGCCTATGAACCATTGATTCCCTCCTATTTATAGAGGTCCCATATAAACATAACCCTAATGGATTCGGCCCTATTGGGTATTGGATCTCCATCCAACTACCCAAGCCTCTTAAATTAGTGGATCTCTATCCAATAATCTCTCATTGGCTCTTATTGGATTTCATTCATAGGATCCAATAATTTAGGAGTTTATTAGATATCTAATAAGATAGGGGCTCCGACAGATATCTCATATCCGAACCTCTACTGATCGCAACGCTTACCATATGTGTGTGATGTTAGGAACGAGTCGGTACTAGGAGGGGGAGAGAGGGGGGGTGGGTTTGAATTAATACAATAGAAAAATTACGTTTGTTTGAAAATCTTCATATGATAAAAAATTGATTCCGACAAAAACTATTTCATAAAGATATTAACTTGAAAGAGTATGGGAGCATAGTGAAAGCAATAAGAAGGTAAATTAGTTTGCAGTAAAGGTAAATTGCTCAAAACGAAATGCAAACCAATTTATAGTGGTTCGGTCGTCGTGACCTATATCCACTCCACCGATTCATCTTCTGTTGAGGCCACCGGCATCCACTAATGGTCTTCTTTTAACCGGTGAAGATCAACTACCCTTTTACACTCTTTCTCCTTTTGATAGGCTTAGGAGAGAATCTTTATAACTTCTCTTTCTTAGACCACACTTCACCCTTTAAAAGAACTTCTAAATACTAAGAAGAGACTCTAAATCCTAATATAGTTTCCCTTTTTTTCCCAAGTATTCTTTCCCCCTTTCTACTCAAATTCTTGCTTCACCAAGTAGGAAAGAGTGGCGTCTTTATAGGCCCCAAATGGATTTAAATTTGGAGCCCAAAATTCAAATCCTTGAGATCTTAGGGTACGAGCGGTACCACTGCCTCCACTAGGCGATACCACCGCCTGCAGCTTGACACTGGGCGGTACCACTGCCCAGTCTAGCGATACCACCACCTGACAGCCTCAAAGACCAAGTTTTTCGAGTTTTCCAACTCACAAGCGGTTCTACTGCCTGTTCTAACGGTTCCACCGCTTGACCCAACTTTTGGGTCACTGAATGGGCCTCTGAATGAGCCCAAATCAATCCCAAGTAAGGCCCAATTGGCCCCTAATTAAGTTAACATTATTACATCAATATCTAACTCAATTAGCCCCCTAAACTACTTCAATCTTAGACACGTGATTACAAAGCATGAATCCTTTGTCTGACATGTCATTGGTTCATCCGGTGCTTATCCGATCCTTTGGTGCATCGTCCTCTCCTTCGGCATATTGCCCAATCGGCATGTTGACTCTCGCAACTTCTAATCTCCTTGGCGCAATGTCCGATCCTTCGGCCCGATGCCCGAATTCATGGCACGAAGCATTTTGCTGACATGTCGACTGATCCTCCGGCTCGCCATCCAATCTTCTAACATGTTCACTCGGGCCCAACGTATGATTCCTTCTGCTTTAATCAATTTGCCTCTCCTTGATCGAAGCTAGTCTTACATCACTCAAAACGTAGATCAGATCATAAACACATCAATTGATTTTATCATCAAAATACGAGATTCAACATATAAACCTCTAGGCCCAATATCGAGTTGGCCGTGAGTTATTCTTGTTAGAACTCCTTCTGACTCATTGAATTATTATCTCCATAATAATTCACTCGACTCATCGACTACAGATGTATTAGGCCACTACGCCGCAGTCCCCAAACGATACAGGGGAATCCAATCTATTGGACTTGTCTGTCTTTAGTTACTATGTACCTATAGTCCCTTATCCATCTAATATCTCAGAGATCATATACCGAGCATGGTGCTGTTGTCAGGCTCATATGGTTTCTACTCGAGTCTCGCTCTAATCGGATTCTCTTGGTGAACTCTTTCTCTCTTAATCCAAATGACCCTAGCTAGGGATTTATTTGAGTATAAACACATGGGATATTCCTCTCATAACACCGAGAGTGGATGATCCTCTATCGATACTCAATAGTCCTTGTAAAGTTGGCTACCACTCCCGATGACCAGTTATGCTAAATCTGGAACCTCTAGACCTATAAGTCTGGTATCAAAGAATGTAGTACTTATATAGGACATCCTTGGTATCTCTAGTCTAAGGACCAGATACACAACTAAGACTATGGAATCGATGTCTGACAATAAGACATCATCAACCATCCAACATTCTATAAGTGGATCAATCAATGAACTTATTCTCCAATGAGCACTTGTACTATATCGCTACTGTCCCCACATGAGCAGCTATAAGACTAGTTGCATCAATCATATGGACGAGTATACAGTATACCAGTTTGTCCGGTTATCTCAATATCTCTCTTGAGTAATTTATGATCGGGATTATTTAGGATCTGTGTTTAAAGATATATCGATCTCATTATCATGATCTCATCACGATCCGATTCTCATTGAACAGATCCATGGACATCACAATATATTCAAGCAACATGCAATATAAAGTGGTAAAATATCAAATAATAATAATAAGCAAAAAGACTATGTGTTAAGTCACATATGTCATCACTCACGTGATTGGCTTGTAGGGCACCTATGACTAGTAGTAATTATACTAGAATTCCCCTCTCTATCTCTAAGTATGAACTCTATTTAAGGGAGGGCAGTAAGAGCTATAAAGGTTGCCAACTAAACTTGTAAAAAGGAGAAAAAAGTTGTAAAAGAGTAGTTGATCTTCTTTCATTGAAGGAAGATCACTAGTGGAAGCTGGTGACCTCGACGAAGGAGGAATCGGAAGTGGATGTAGGTCACATTGACCGAACCACTATAAAACTTATATGTTCTCTTTCTTCTTTGCTATTTACTTACTTTGCAACTACTTTACATCTTCATCACTCTCCTACGAACATCTTTAAGCTTAAACGTCTTTCCGATACGATTTTATCGTATGAATTTTCACGATTGATGTAGTTTTTCAAAAGATTAATTCACCCCCCCCCCCTCTTTTAGTATTGACTTAATCCTAACAAAATCATATATCGGGTATGGTACTATCAGTCTCATACAGTTTCTACTCGAGTCTCACTTTAATTAGATTCTCCTAGAGAACTCTTTCTCTCTCAATCTGAATAACCTTGGCTAAGAATTTGTTTGAGCAAAAACACATGAGATATTTCTCTCATGATACTGAGAGTGGATGATCCTCTATCGACACTTAATAGCCCTTATAAGGTTAACTGCCACTCTTGATGACCGGCTGTGCTAGATCTAGAACTTCTAAACCTATAAGTCCGATATCAAAGAATGAAGTAATCATATAGAATATTATTGGTGTCTCAAGTATAAAGACTAGGTACACCACTAGGACGATGAAATCGTTGTCTGACAATGATGTATCATCAGCCATCCAGCATTCCATGAGCGGATTAATCAGTAAACTCATTTTCCAATGAGCACCTACATTATAGCCCTAGTGTCCTCACACAAGCAACTATGAGACCAATCGTCTCCATTATATGGATAAGTATACAATGTTAGGATCAAAAGCACTAAGAGGGGGGGGGGGGTGAATTAGTGCAGCGGAAAGAGCACCACCTGAGCCCCAATCAAGCGGTGGCACCACCTGAGCTCGGTCTCTAAGCTCTGGCAGGAGGTGCAACCACCCCTGACAGGAGGTGGCATCGACTAGAGGCTCAGTCTTCGAGCTCTGCTAGGCGGTGCAACCGCTAGACCCTGGAATTCCGGGAGATTACAGTTTTGAGCTCCAAATTCAAACTGGTTTAGAGTCTATAAATACCCCTCCAATCCCTAAGTAAAACACACAAGCACAAAGAGCAAAAAAGGAAAGAAAAGCTGTAGAAATCAGTTGAGAAATCCCTCCTCTAGCTTAAGTGTTAGAATTCTATTTAAGAGAGGAGAGTGAGTGCTTTTAAGGGTTGTCTCCTAAACCCGATAAAATGAGAAGATGGGTGTAAGAAGGAGATTGATCTTCGCCTAGTAAAGGATGATCGTTAGTGGATGCCGATGGCCTCGACGGAAGAGGAATCGGAGGAGTGGATGTAGATCACGATTGATCGAACCACTATAAACTCTTGTCTTCTCTGGTTTGTATTTACTTTGAGCATATTATCTTTACTGTAAACCTCCTCAATAGCTTACTGCCTTCTGCGCATTTACGATTGTGTTTCAAAGTTCAGTATTTTTCGAATCGGCGTTTAGACGTAAATCAGTTTTATCATACGAACATCATATTTCAATTTGCGCTTACATTCTAATTTCTATCATAACTACAAACTGCCTTCATAGACTTGCTTTAACTGCATCTTGCTTAATCACAAGTTACAGTGATTTACGAATCGGCTTTTCTACCGAAATCACTCTTATCGTATGAACGCAGTTTTAATCGTCGAAAGTTTTTCGCTGCACTAATTCAACCCCCCCCCTCCCTCTTATTGCTCTTGATCCTAACATACAATTGTTAGGATCGAGAGCACTAAGAGGGGGGGGGTGAATTAGTGCAGCGAAAATCTTACAGCGATTAAAAACGAAAGCTGCATTCGTTCGATAAGAACTATTTTGATGCAAAAGCCGATTCTAAGATTACTTATGATTAAGTGCAGTTTACGTCTAAACACAGTTTGCGTCTAAGTGCAGTTTACGCAGTTTGCGTCTAAATGCAATTTTGCGTCTAAGCGCAGTTTACGCAGTTTGCGTCTAAATGCAGTTTGCGTCTAAATGCAGATTGCATTTAAGCGCAGTTTGCATCTAAGCGCAGTTTGCGTCTAAGCTCAGATTGCGTCTAAGCGCAGTTTGCGTCTAAGCGCAGATTGCGTCTAAGCGCAGTTTGCAGTTATAAATGGAGTCAAAACGTAAACGTAAACTGCAAAGAAACTCGTTCGTAAAAGCCCAGAAGACAGTTTGCAGTTATAAATGCAGTTTGCTGACTTATAAACTACATTGGTATGTCACTTTATATTTATCAAGGCATAAGGTTTTCAAAACATTTAGTTTCAATGTAAAATCCGAGATAAACAATAAGAGATGTTTGTAACTTTGCATATGCTTATAGATCAAGGTAAAGAGTAACATATGGAGTTTACAACATATCAGGTAACCATATCAAAGACAAAGTCCTTCATGGTGAGTAACATAAAGAGTTTACAACATGCCATATTAAAGACAAAGTCCATGAGGAGTTTATAACAACAACGGATGATTGTGTTCATACAAGCTCATTCATGAGGTGGAAGGTTTAAGTGCCTAAATAAAGAGTCAAATTGTCGATGAATTTGCTGCAGCTCAGTTAGGATTTGATCTTGTCGATGTTCAAGCCGTTCTTGTCTTTATTCAAATCGGTCCATCCGAATCCCAATATCTTCAACAGATGATGTGTGAGTTTGCTCAAACGGATGTGTTTCCTCAAAGGGATAGATCGGAGGAGATTGGGTACCCCTAAAGACTGGTGTTTCTGGTTCTGGTTCAGGTTGAGGGGGATCAGTTCTTCTTGGCATTCTAACCCAGTTGCCGTTTCTATAAAAACATCTTAATCGGTGAAGTAGATTTTTATTAATTATGCTGAATCTATCTACTTTCATTACTTCTTCTTCCGGTGGTATTAGAATATCATAGGCTTTCATTATTCTAGTTATTATACCACCATATGGGAGCATCATGTCTTTCTTAGATAGTTCCAACATGTTTTGTTGGATAAGATAACCAAGACAAATGTCATTTTCTTTCATGATCATATACATAGTTCCTAATTCTAATTGGCTTACTTCATCATGATGATATTGTTTAGGAAGAATGATGCTAGTTAGGATGTGATGAAGTACCTTAGTGTTTAGAGGCAGTAAATGTTCACAATTTTTAGGAACAAATTCTAAGTTCGGATTGGCAAAAATTGTTTGTAGGTCTTCAACGTATGTTGTTCCAACATTTTCATCATCCCATGATCCTCTAAAGTAAAGTCCTCTACTTTTCATGGGAATGCCTATCATGTCGCAAATGAATCTATCCGTAATTGAAATATGTTGTCCTAAGAGATAGGTGGACATCCTTTCTTCTTCATCTACTAGTATGTTGTTGTAAAACAATCTTACTAGTCTTTGATAGATGGGTTCATTAATTTGTAAGATAGGGAGTAGATCTAAGTTTGCAAACCACTGGATTGTCTCTAAGTCTCTTAGCTCACTTAAATCTATGTATTTTCCCTTGTTGACATTCCTAAGTTCAAAAGAGGAAAATTTTTTAGCATAATATTTTGAATCGAAAAGGGTGGAATCAAAGTCTTCTACTAATCTCCTCTTTCCTTTGTCCCTTGAGGATCTTCTAGATCCCATAACTATTGCTGTTTAGAATAATAATGATGAGCAAAAGTAAATGAATCAAGAAACAGAGTTTAAGGGCTTCTTAGAGAGTACCTTAATGAGATCTTCAAGAGAGGGATCTTCAAGAGAGGGAAGGAATGTTGATGCTTTGCTTCGAAATGAAGAGTATTTGGGATGCTAAGATGGGGGAAATGGGGATGGAGGAGGCTTAGGAGAGTAGAGGAGGGAAGGAAATGAATTGGGGTCGGTTTCACTGCCGGCCCTAGCTTGAGTTATAAAGGGGCAGAGTTGCGGGCGGTTGCACCTCTGGCTGGAGCGGTGCAACCGCTTGCAACACGTGACAACTGGAGGTGCTACCTCCAACTGGGGCTGTGCCACCGCCTGGTGAACACTTGTTCTGATCTGAGAATTTTTCTGTCTTGAGGAGAGTTTTCATTCCCAGTAATCAACTTTACTTACGTAATTACGTAAGAATTTTCATTTTAAGACAAGGACTTTGGCACGATCAAGGTAGATTTTTAATGTGCACATTCTCAATGTCGTACACATGTTTGTGATAGTTTCTTCAAGTTGATAAGTATTGCAAGTTCATGACAGAGTTAGTTATTTCATGATACGAGTTAAATTAGAAGGTTATGAAAGGATGAAATTGATGGGTTCGAAAATCCAGGGATATGTGAATTTGGGAATCATACGTTTCTAATTCTTGAAATGTTAAACAGGATTGTATCTAGGTCGCATTTGTGATTTTACCCTTGTTGTTGTTTCCGAAGGTGGCATAGCCTTCGTCTTTGCTAGTGAGCTTAGAGAATTGAGATGGATCTCCGGTCATATGCCTTGAGCATCCACTATCAAGGTACCATCTCTTGCTCCTAGCTTGCGATGGTGTGGGTTTCTACAAGAAAGGATGATTTTTAGGTACCGATTTGCTTTTGGGTGCCTCAAAGATAGATCTACATTGTTTATCATGTTGCATAGAGTTTATCATGGTTCCTTTAGGAACCCAAATCAATTTGTTTGGACTAATTTTCTTGAATGGACAATAATGCGTCTTGTGTCCAATTTTGCAACAAAAGTTATATTTTGCTTGGTGTTGAACATGTAAGATGGGGCCTTTTATAAAGGTGGTTGGATTTAGGTGAGGACTTCTCACAAATCCAATTCCACTTCTTTTTGGAACGTGACCCTTGTTTGCAAGGATCATGTTCAATGACTTGCTACCAACCTCGAAATTCTTCAAGGTGTCCTTAAGTAGCAGGTTTTCTTTTTGGAGAGTTTCTAGATCATGATATTTGATACATGAATTTAAACTATCATGATATTCAATTTTTAACTTATCAAAATCACAAGTAAGACTATCATGCTCCTTTTTCAGCAATTTATATTTTCTATTGATAATCTTGCATTCATCAAATAAGTCATGGAAGGCATTTAATAATTCATCGAAAGATAAATCAGCATCTAATAAATTCGTTACCTCCTCTCCGATGGCCATTAAGGCGTAATGAGCAACTTGCTCGGTGTTGGACTCATCTTCTTCAGACGCGCTCGAATCATCCCATGTTGCTTTGAGCGCCTTCTTTTTTGTTGTTCTCTTTTTGGGTTGGGGACAATCACTCTTGTAGTGTCCCGGCTTTTTGCACTCATAGCAAATAACTTGGTCTTTTTTGGATTCAAGTTTACTTTTAGTGTCATTCTTAAACTTGTTTCTTTTAATGAATTTTTTAAATTTTCTTGTTAGAAGTGCCAAGTCATCATCACAGTCCTCATCACTTGAGTTTTCTTTCAAGTGATCTTCCAAAGTTCTAAGTGTCATATCCTTCCTATTCTTTGGAAGGATGTCTTCTTGCTCTTCATGAGCTTTGCAAGTCATCTCGTAGGTCATTAATGACCCAATTAGTTCTTCAAGAGGGAAGTTGTTTAGATCTTTTGCCTCTTGAATAGCAGTGACTTTAGGATCCCAACTCTTAGGAAGGGATCTTAGAATCTTATTTACGAGCTCAAAATCCGAAAATCTTTTTCCGAGTCCTTTTAGACCGTTGACAACATCCGTGAAACGGGTAAACATGTCGCCAATAGTCTCACTCGGTTTCATCCGAAAAAGTTCGAAAGAGTGTAACAAAAGATTGATTTTTGACTCTTTCACTCTACTTGTGCCTTCATGAGTCACTTCGAGTGTGTGCCAAATATCAAATGCAGTTTCACAAATCGAAACACGATTAAACTCGTTTTTATCAAGTGCACAAAATAAGGCATTCATAGCCTTTGCATTAAGAGCGAAAGCCTTCTTCTCCGTATCATTCCAATCGATCATTGGAAGAGAAGACTTTGAAAAACCATTCTTGACAAGATTCCATAGTTCAACGTCCATAGAAATAAGAAAGATCCTCATTCGGGTCTTCCAATAGGTGTAGTTCGTCCCATTAAACATGAGTGGACGTGTAATGGAATGGCCCTCTTGGTTTTCGGCGTAAGCCATCTCTCTTGGGTTTTAATCCGTTTGAGAGTTAACCGGGCTCTGATACCAATTGTTAGGATCGAGAGCACTAAGAGAGGGGGGGGGGGGGGGGGGGGGGGGGTGAATTAGTGCAGCGGAAATCTTACAGCGATTAAAAACGAAAGCTGCGTTCGTTCGATAAGAACTATTTTGATGCAAAAGCCGATTCTAAGATTACTTATGATTAAGTGCAGTTTACGTCTAAACACAGTTTGCGTCTAAGCGCAGTTTACGTAGTTTGCGTCTAAATGCAATTTTGTGTCTAAGCGCAGTTTACGCAGTTTGCGTCTAAATGCAGATTGCGTCTAAGCGCAGTTTGCATCTAAGCGTAGTTTGCGTCTAAGCGCAGTTTGCATCTAAGCGCAGATTGCGTCTAAGCGCAGTTTGCAGTTATAAATGGAGTCAAAACGTAAACGTAAACTGCAAAGAAACTCGTTCGTAAAAGCCCAGAAGACAGTTTGCAGTTATAAATAAAATCAAAACGTAAATGTAAACTGCAATGTAAAACTCGTACGAAAACACCGATTTACGTCTGAATGCAGATTCGGAAAGATTAGAACTTAGAAACTTGTCCGTAAAAGCACAGAGAGCAGTAGCTATGTAGGAGGTTTGCAGTAATGATAAAGTGCTCAAAATAAAACCAAACCAGAGATTTAGAGTGGTTCGATCAGTCTTGACCTACTCCACTTTTGGCTTCCTCCACCGACGAGGTCACCGACGTCAACTAGAGGCCTTCCTTCAATAGGCAAAGGCCAACTGCCCTTTTACAATTTCACTCCTTTTGACGGGCTCAGGAGACAACCCTTACAGAACCTTTCTCTCCTCTCTTTATAACTCAAGACTTGAAGAACAGAAAGAGAACTTTTGGACTTTACACAAATTTGAGCTCTTAGAATCACAGAAAAGATCAAGAATTCGGTGTAGGTCTATATCTTTTCAGTGCTGAATGGGTGGGGTATTTATAGGCCCCAACCCAGTTCAAATTTGGAGTTCAAAATGATCAAATCTCGGAATTTCGGGATCAGGCGGTTGCACCTCCTGACTGGAGAGGTTGCACCGCCTGGCAGAGCTCGAAGACTGAGCCTGTGGGCGGTGCTACCTCTATCAGGGGCGGTTGCACCTCTCTGCCAGAGCTCGAAGACCGAGCTCAAGCGGTTGCACCGCTTGACTAGAGAGGTTGCACCGCTTGGCAAAGCTCGAAACTTGAGCTCTGGCGGTGCTACCTCCTGACAGAGGAGGTTGCACCGCCCAATCTCGCTCAGAGACTGAGCCCTGGGCGGTTGCAGCTCTTGGCTGGGGCGGTTGCATCGCCCAGTCTCGCTGGGAGACATAGCCTGGGCGGTGCTACCTCCCTGCTTGGGCGATTGCACCTCCCACAGCAACCTGGGTCCGAATGGGTTGAACCATTCGACCCAATTTGAGTTCTTCAGGGGCCCAATTGCCCGAGGATTAAGCTAATGGGATCACCTCCCATTTCTAACTTAATCAAAGTGCTAACTACGATTATTTCCTAAGACATATTCTGCAGCTTACTTCGGTGCGCCACTCGCTTCTTCCGGCGAGTTTCCGGCGAACTTCCGTCGATCATTCGATGAACTCTCGGTGATGCTCCTGCGGACTTCTGGCAAACTCTTGGACTGCGATGATCCACTTGGCAAGTTCCGATGAGCTCCTTTGGCAAGCTTCTGGACTTCTCGGATTTGTTCCCGCAGAACCTCCGACAACTGTCCGAACTTCCGTCGAGCTCTCGAACTCCCAACGTGATCATTATCATGACTCCGGCGTAACTCCTGCTGCATGTCTTACTTTCATCGTAGTTAATCATGCATACTTATCTCAACACATACATTAGACAACAAATGACAATTGACTTCATCATCAAAATCCGAGATTCAACAACAATACACTAATCTGTTTGGTTATCTCGATGTCTCTCTCGAGTAACCTATGACTAGGATTATTTAAGATTTGTGTTTAAAAATGAATCAATTTCATTATCATGATCTCATCATAATTTGATTCTCATTACATAGATCTATGGATATCATAATATATTTATACAATAAGCAATATAAAGTGAAAAAATAATATAATAATAATAAGCAAAAAGATTACGCGTTATATTACACGTGTCATCACTCACTTGATTAACTTGTACGACACTTATGATTTGCACCATTGCCCTTTATGAAATCTGCTATCAAAGTCTTCGTCATCTAACCTTCCAACTGAAATTAAATTCAACCTCAAGTTAACCACATGCCTCATATCCTTAAGCACCAACTTACTGCCAAGGTTGATCTTTATGTGGATACCATGTCGATAATGTTTGCCATGTCATAGTTGCCCATCTTTGTAACACCAAAATTTTTAGATTTAGACGTAGCAAAGAATTCTCTCTATGGTGTACCATGATAAAAAGTACTTATATGTCAATCACCTAGTCGATATCCTAACACACACAAGAAAAAATATCATCACAAAATCAAATAATCACCACCTTGCACTATAGTTGTAGTATTATCTTTTGATTCTATAGGCTCCACTTCTTTTCCTTTTTTTTTTTTTTGCTTCTTAAGTTGCTTGCATTGATTCTTGTAAAATCCTTTTTTACCGTAATTGTAGCAAATAATATCTTTTTTTTATCTTGACTTGCTTCTACCTAGATGTGAACTGTTTCTATCCTTGGGTTTTGACATTCCTCTATTATCTAAAATAAGTGTCTGTGAATCAATCTAAGATGTTATTAAATTTTTTATTTTCAACTCTTTATTCAACAAACTAATTGTTACTTGACAAATAATTACTAAAAGAAACCACTAATTTTGCTATATGGAAATCAGTCATTGGTTTTGACGGATCCACGAAAGTTTCAAAGGTTTTTAGTCATTGATTAATAGTTTTTGAGCATATTGATATTGACTTATATAGTAATCAATGGCCAAGTATGCCTGTTAAAACCGGAGCCTACTGGTTTTTTTCTAAATGACCAAGCATGCCTGAGACCAAAGTATATGATGAGATATCATTTTTCAGGTAACTCGAATCTCTATCCTACAAAATCGGCAACGTGATATGAACAGAGAGATTGACTCTATGTGAATGAGGCAATCCATTCGACTGAGACAACCAACGATAGCCTCGATGCTAAGGTGAGCCATTATTTTATAATCATAATCCTAATAATTCGATACACGAAATCATGACTCAATAATAATCGAATAATCCACGTAATTGTTATTTGTATTAACCATTGCCTCAAATTTTATTATATTTTTAAATCATTTAAATCTTTTACTAACTTAGAATAGTAATTTTTATAAGATTATTTGTTGACTCTTCGTCTTCATGACACTATACTCTCTCTCTATATATCGGACATATAGAATCTAACGCAATACTTAACATTGTAACATTATGGTTTTAATATAAATGTAGATAAACAAGACATAAATTAATGATCTTCAATACGTTAATGATCTTCACAAATAAATTATTATTGACGAAGATTATTTTTTAAATCAAAGTAGGAAATAGATATTTTATGAGGAGAATTTAACTCCCTACTGTTAGAAATTTACTAATAATTTGTGATAACTACTTGAATTATTATTATTTTATAGGTATCAAAAATGCATTATATTTTCATAGATGCCCCCCCAAATTGTTCGTACTTATACAAATATTCCTCTCTTCCCATTCTTGCACCTTATAATTTTTTATTACACACTTTTAGCGGGTGAGAAGACGAGGAAAGTTCGAATAATAAATTCAACATTTTAGTCCGGAAAGGATGAACCAAATTGTAACTATAAAGCGTCTTTTTCTTTTTTTTTGTCATTTTGGCTGAGTTCTTATGATGCACTTATTATATTCTAATCATGATTTTTCTATTTTCAATTATTTACTTATTAAAAAAAAAGGCTCCAAATTAAAATTTTAAGAGCGTCCACAATTGGGTTTCTACCAAATGGTGCTCTTAATTAGATTTTATCTAGGGGATTTTTTTTGTCAATTTGACAAAAATACCCTCTGCTCTTCACCCAATGCCCCCGATCGTCGGTCGCCTCCGCTACCAGCCCCGCCCTTGCTCCCACCACAAGCCGCGCCACCCGTCGCCTCCTCCCCCTCCTCCCCCGTCGATCGCCCTTCCGCGTCGCGGTGGGAGCAGTTGGGTAGAGCTGAGGCGAGCAGCGAGGGCACCAACGATGGAGGCAACAAAGAGGCGACGGAGGCGGCCTTGCTGAGGGAGGGGGACAAGGCTGTCGCCAGCTAGCGGCGTTGCACAAGTGTCACTATCGCGAGGCATCTCCTTCCACCCGCATCTCATCCCATGCTTCGCGATCCATGTTGTAGACGTCGCCCCTCGGCGAGCCCTCGGTTGGGTACATCCTCTGCCCCACCACCGTCGCATTGTACCGCGTCATCCCCCGTCGCATCCCCACGACTAGTGCCTACTGGCACGCCACGAGGTCGTAGCACTCCATTGTTGCGATTATGCCATCGGCGTCCCCTGCTGTGAATATTCGACCCTCGATCACCCCCGTTGTGAACCACCGTGGGATGGGCATCGAGGGAGGAGGGGGGGAGGAGGAAGGGCGAGTGACATGCTCTCACCACAATGAGGAAGGGTGGGCGATGAGGGAGGAGAGGGGGGAAGGAGGAGGAGAAGTGGGAAGGGGGAGAGGAGGAGGGGGGTGGGGGCGACGGACGACGGTGGTGGCAGTCAAAGTGAAAGGTGGAGGAGGGTAGTTTTGTTAAATTGATGAAATGGTGCCCCTTAGGTAAAAACTAATTAGGAGGGTGTCATTTATAAAAGTCAAACATTGAAGGGTTTTTTTCAGATAAAATGTCCAAATTTTAAATTATTTTTTAGATAAATAATTTTAAATATATTTATTGGTTCATTTTGGCACTTATTTCATTCATCAATATGCTATCCTTAATTAAAAAAATGTTATCATATGAGCATTATTTTTTTGAAAAGATTATTACAATTTTATATTAATATGACTAAAATGATTTTTGTTTATTTTATTTATCTGTATACGCATGCAGCGTCATTAAAAAGCCTCAATTGACTTTTTCTTTTTCTTCAAGGAAAAGCCAATAAAAAAGCACCGAGAGAAGAGAAGAGGGCAAAGTAGGTAACGCGGACGAAGAACAAAAGAAGTGCCGTTCGTCGTCTCTCAACGTGGAAAAGGTAAGATTTTGATGTAAAATTTGTTATTTTTTCTGTGAAATCAATTCATATCTTCGTCATCATGGCGATCTGATAATAACTAGGGTTGGGGTTTCAAGATTTAAATTTCTTCCCCTAGTGTCTGTTTCGTTCATCGCATAAATTAGATCGGTTTCCTTTGTCTGCGCTTTCTCATCCATACACGTGGGTCTCTGGATCTTGTGATGAGAGTTTGAGAAATGCCATTTTATGTCCGATTCCGTCGGTTGTGATGGGATTTGGCTTCTTTTTGCGGGATGTTTCAATGAGACATTCTTCGATTTTGGACAATAAAAAGGCACCTTTTCTTTTTACGAAGGGTATCCTGATTCGAAGAGGTTGTCGTAGGAAGTCATACGTATCGGTCTATTGTTTATGTCTTATTTGCTATGCTAAGCGTTTTCCGCGAGACTAATTGTTCTGTTGCACAGGCACGAATTGGTCAAGGTATCGAAATCAAAACGAGGGTAAGTCCTTATAATTAGATTTGTGATAGTTTTTGGAGAAAAATGACATGGTTTCTTGATATTTGATTTGTTCTTTTAAGATGGACATTCAAAGAGGATTTTGTGATTCGGGCATTTTCTCTGAGTCAGAGCGAATGTTGTTGTTAACTTGTTATCCCCTTTCCTTTTCTAATATCTTTTGGCTATTATGTTTCTTTTCTCTCTCTTTTTGTTCTTTTATTATTATAAAATAAATATACTTCCTTTGGTGGTCATGAACTCGCCCTACATCAATGTTCCTACCAGAGCCAAAATTGCTTGCATTGGGCGAGTTTGTTAAAAGAGCTTTCCATGATACCATCTATCATTATATATTAGCTATTGCTAATTTTGTTCCAACTAATATAGTTTTTCTTTGGATTTCAGTTCAACATGTCTCCATCATCGAGTTTGTGCATTAACTATTTTTCATGGATCTGGTACTATCTCTTACGTTGAAACCAATGAGAAATATATTGGTAATTGCGTCCAGTTGAACTTGAGTTAATTTTTTTTTATGATACACTTGGCCATTTAAGTTTTTAAATTATTTATGGTTCTCATTTATGAAACAACTCTTAAGATTTTTTTGTTCTTTTGCGCTGTATTTGAAATATATGTATATATATGTTTTTCAAAAGCCTTTTCCTAAAATTTGATTATATCTCAGATAAGTGGATTATTGGTAAGTAAACAAAATTAGTGGATTACTTACTATGTGTGTTGCTTGGTTATTTTGTTTTACATGGAGTTCCATTATCTCCTTGTTTTCAAAATAATGAAAAGTTGTCTGACTAATATAAGCATAAATTCAGCATTTTAGTTTTCTTTAGTTGCATAGTTATTCTTATAAGATAATCATTTTTCTGTTTACTTAAAGAAACTTTTCTTGCCTTCGTGGCATACAGACAGGTAATGGAGAACAAAATTCAGGAGGGTGAATATTTGGCCCTAATTAGTGAGCTCACTAATACAAATACTATACAGAATCATGAGGTGGAGTTTCAGCAACCTGACATTGAAAAACTGGAACTTGTGGAGGTGAAGGCTAATACAGAATGTTCAGAAGGTGCTTCTGAGAATGAGATAGAATTCCTTTTGCGTAGAGTTAAAAGTACTGCAACAATGCTTGCCTACCTGAAATCTAAAGCAACAATCATGGCAATTCCTCAATTAGCTCATACGTCATGTGGGATCAAACATCAAGAGGGGGTAGGGCTTGTTGACAAACATGGGATACCAGTATCTGATTGGTTTAAGGATGTTGATTGCCCTTCCTCGGAAGATTCAGATGTGGAAGTTCAACTGACAAATATTCCTCAGTTTGAATCTTTTGATGCCAATGATGGAGCATATACTGGTGAATTACTCAGTACAGTACACATGGTATCAGATGTCATGGAATCTCTCATTAAGAGAGTTATCATGGCAGAAACTGAAGCTGATAATCAGAAGGAAAAAGTGAAGTTGGGCATGGAAGAAAATACAAAGATGACCCTTCAAATTGAGATCATGTCAGCAAAGGTTGAAGAGATGGAAAAGTTTGCACTTGGTGCAAATAGTATTCTGAATGAAATGCGGCAGAAGGTTGAGGATATGGTCGAAGAAACATTAATACAGCGACAACAAGCTGAAGAGAACAAGCAGGAGCTTCATCGTGTAAAGCAGAACTTTGAGACATTAAGATCATTTGTTAAAAGTCTTATCAGTGTCAGAGAACTCCTCCTATCATCGGAGCAACAATTTCAGACTGTTGATGAACTTTTTGACAGGTACCTTATTCTATTTACTTGAGCCAACCGCATTTTTGTTGCTTTAGTTATTAGATTCTAACTTACATAAGTTGTTTCTAGCTTGACTTGTAGTATCCTTAACTTTTGATAGTTCCTGTGTACATCTAATTAGCAATATCATCATTTGAATTAAGAAGTCAAGTTTGTATTCATAGCTTTAAGCCATGTGGTGGCACTAAAATAGTTAAAAATAAAAATAAGGAAAGTATCTACATTTTGCCGTGGTATATATTTTCTATTTCATTCTCTTGTCATATTTGCTAAAACATCTTTTTCTTTATTGTTTTGATTCAACTAGTACCGGGTAAAACTTTTAGTACAATATAACTTAATATGTATGTGAACATCATAATGTATTTTGATGTGAAGTTATGGATATCACTCTGATGTCTACATCTGTTTAGTGTAAATCATACTATTTATTTCCTAAATGGATGTCTACATCGTGAGATTTCAGTATTTGCTTTATCATGCATGGTAATTGCTTTCTCATGCTGATTTCTACATCGTGAGCTTATGATATTTTTTTAATGATTCACATTGTCTGGCTTTTCTGTTTCTTTCATGAAATGGATGTGAATAAAGTTTCAGTCTCTCAGACTTATCACCAGAGTCCAGTAGCACTCCTGTGGTAGTATGTATTTTCATAGCCAACATATCAAAATTTCTTTTATATTTTTGTCGGATTTTAAAATTGAAATCCAGAGGATTACTTTACCAAAGAGCTCTTTGTTTCGATATACAGGCTGCTTGTTGAGACGACTCATTTACAGAATGATAAGTTTCAGAAGGAGGCTGAAGTTCAGAAGCTCATTGAGGAGAATGTGAGATTGAGAGCTCTGTTAGACAAGAAGGAGGCTGAATTACTAGCCATGAATGAACAATGTAAGTTCATGGCTATTAGTAGTGGCAATTAATTGATCATATATTGAACAGTTGAAATATTCAACGTGGTGATCCTTCTACCACACTGAAAGTTTGTGGTTAAATTCTTTAACTGTACAGTTCTGAGTGTGCAATGGTCAAGTACATACAGCTTTTCGGACATGTTGCAAAATGTAACTGGCTGCTACATTGATCGACCAAAATGTCACTGGGATTTATGAATGTGCTATCATCATTCTGATTATTATTTCAGAGAATCGAAGAGTGTCCTTATATGTCTTAACTTCTATGCTTGTTTCTAATGAGCAATGCTAGATCAGAGATGTTGGTCCTATTGATGTTTTGTGCCACTCAAGGATCCAAGCGGGAATGATCATCCTGTTTCTCCAACTAAAACTCGTCATTTTCATGTACCACACTTTCTTTGTTCTATTCCTTTTCTAATGACTATTGGTGACATTGTTATTATGTTAACAGGAATCATATAGCTCCCATATCATATTGGTTCAATTTTTAGCTCTGCTTGATTTTTCTCTGGTTCCTCATTTTTGTGGAAGAGCATCATATCTGAAATCCTATCATAACACGGTTGAAGTCATACTGATACAATTTGGAAATCATTCATTGCCTTCTTTGTTCTCTGTACAGGTTGATGTTTTTGCTGCATCTTTACTTTCATCTTTTCGTTATGACTTTTTATGTCACTCTTTATTGAACTCAAATCAACCACTAGGATTGCCCGTGCCTTTAGATTCTCACAAGCTCAAATCAATCATGTGTTTTCTTCTTCCCAAAATTTAAAAGAGAAAGACACCCATTTTTATAACATTTTATTTCTAGTTCCAATTTCCACACAGAACATTCTCCATATGTCAATAATAATTATTATAATGATACTAAATTACTAATATCAGTAGTAATAGTAAGTAGTATTAGCAACAGGAAGAAGAAAATGATCATGATATGATCAAACTTCTGACCCAAGTTGGGTTCATCTCGAAGGCTTAGACCCAACCAGTTGGTGAACGCCAAACGCACCGTTTCTTTATCTAACGGCCATGGGCCATTGGCATCGACGTCAGCATCGACTAACCCCCACGATCTCGTACCCGAGTAAATACCACGAGATAGCTCATCCGGGTCCCATGTTTTCCATCCTCCAAACCTCAGCTCGCTACTTTCGGGAGTGAAGGTAGCGGAAAAAAGAGGCTCCTCGATTCGCCCTCTTTTCTGCTTGGATTCGAGCATCGGATCGCAGCGAGGGAAGGCGTCGCGATGAGGGGAGCAAAGCAGCCGATCTACGCCGGGAGGGCATGGGTGAGGCGGCAGCCGCCCAAAGTGAAGGCGTTCCTCTGCGTGGTCACGGGCATGGCGGCCCTCGTCTTCCTCCGCTTCATCGTTCACGACCACGACAACCTCTTCGTCGCTGCAGAGGCCGTCCACGCCCTTGGAATCTCCGTCCTCATCTATAAGCTCACCAAGGAGAGGACCTGCGCCGGTGCCTGCCGCCCTCGCTTTCCCTTTGCTTGCTCTGTTTTGGTTTATTTTGATCTGTTGTTAATTCAAGAAATCGATCTTCGTATAGTTTTTGATAAAAAAATCGTAAATCTTACTTCTTCTGTGTGCTTGATTTGATTGTGGATGTAGCGGCGAGAATAATACTTGATGAAATTTTGTGATTTACCTAAAGGGTGCTTTAGATACGATGACTCAAGAAAGTTAATTGTTCACCGTCTGACATAATTTATGGGCTGGAGCAGTATCTGATTTATCGTCAGGGTTCTGATTTGTGAGTTTGTTGGAGCTACCGTTACCGTTGATGGTAGGGTTATGACATGGAAGTTTGGAGAAGCGTATTACATCGTTGCTACTAGCAGAATTATCAGCTGATTACAAAGTTCAAAAATTCTGCTCATGAGAACTTCGAAAAGATTGGCTTTGGGTGGTTAGTTATATTTAGAACATGTTCTATTTCTGGATTGAATAGATGTGCCTGCTTAATGACGGTTTAAGTGAGTCTACAATTTGAGCTTATCAAAATCTATCATAAAATTCATGTTGCTATATGGACATTTGCATATTCTCTTGCTTGCCCCATTGTTGGTGTTATTTTTCCAGCATTATCATTTATGAGTACATGTGAGACCATGAAATAAAAGAACTACAAGAAAAAACCCTTCTTAGAATTTATCTGATTATGGATTTCTTTAATATATTTTTGTTATGTTTACTAATTTTTCCAATTAAGTTATTCAGTTTCTGTCTCATAAGGAGTTCCAACTTCGTTTTGAAGTGAACTAACATTTTTTTTTTTGGGAATCTGGAACATTCTTTCATGGAGCATTGAAATGCTAAAAAAAAAAATAGAACTTCTAACCTTATAATTTCTTTCACATGTATCTTCAAATAGTTGATTGCATCAAACTTTTTAAAGATTTATTTGTATTACTTATATGTGAGGCTCTTAGATATTTGTTTTTACTAGGGAGTTGAATGGATTTAATAGGTCATGAATTTTTGTTGCTTTGGAATTCATGGTACCTACCTCTAAGCTTATATAAATTGCACTTATCTTCTTGAATTGATTTCGTGCATTTACAATTCTTAATTTGCAGGACTTTCATTGAAGTCTCAAGATTTAACAGCTTTGTTTTTAGCTGTCAGACTTTATTGCAGCTTCGTTATGGAATACGATATACACACATTGCTAGATTCTGCCACTCTTGCTACTACTCTTTGGGTTATTTACATGATTCGATTTAAACTGAAGTCTAGTTACATGGAGGATAAGGACAACTTTGCCATATATTATGTGGTAAGATATGTTATGTATGTTTTCAAAAACAAAATGATAATAATCTCATTGGAAATTATTTTCTTGGTTGAAGTAATGGCTTTAGCCTACTCTTTGGAATATTTTGTATTTGTGATGGAGGAAATGTTCTTCAAATTTGGGTGATGAATTTGTTTTTCAAAGTTTGTATTTCCTTCACTCGGGTCTCAAGGGTCAATAACATGGAGGGTTGGGATTTTGAAGGAAATATACAAGTTTATTAAAAGTTTATTTTTCTTCTACTAAGAGTTTCTTTTAATTTAAGCCTCTTTGCTAGTCTCAGAAAATTTTCTTAGCTGCTATAACAGTGTACCTTTTATTTAAGATTATAAATGGATCAACCGTTTTTCTGTTTTATATGATTGTAGGTTGTGCCTTGTGCTCTGTTAGCCTTTGCAGTTCATCCTTCTACATCACATAACATTTTCAATAGGATATGTTGGGCATTTTGTGTTTATTTGGAAGCTGTTTCAGTTCTGCCCCAGTTACGGTTGATGCAGAACACAAAGGTGCAACCTGAATTCTGAGATTCTTGTAAATTTTTTATAAAAGTTTTCTAATTGTATCTTCAACATGCTTTCTAGATTGTAGAACCATTCACAGCTCATTACGTTTTTGCTCTGGGGGTTGCAAGATTTCTGAGTTGTGCTCACTGGGTCCTTCAGGTTGGTTTAGTATGAGATTTGGTTCTTTTATGGCAATATTGTTCATATTTGCATTTTGATTAGGAATTATTAATATGTCACCCATGTGCTTTTAACAGATTGATTTCTTAAGCATAGGCAGGATAATTTTATTTTCTCCTACTGTTCATGATCATGATAATTTGTAGGCTACTGGTTCTTCATCTATTAACATAGAAAGTTGATTGACAATAACCTATTTACCATTTATAAAATTGCTGCAAATTTTCTGTGTTTGTTTGCTTGGATAAATTGCCCTACTATATTTATTATATTTTGAAATTCTTAACTTGAGTTTTCAACATCATTGCAAATCTGTTTTTTCTTGAATTTCAATTCTGAAACTTTTAATCTAATAATCAGATTTTAATGTGAATATATGTTCTTTCCATAAACCCTGTTAGTGAAGCCCATACATAGTGCACCATTATTGTCCTGCTTCTTTTTTGTGTTATCAGTTTGAAAGGCATGTGTATTGATTTTTCATTTATTTTTGTTGTAGTAATTTTTATGGTCTGGCCTATCCTACTTCCAATCTATCTGGATATCTCTCCAGGTGACCAATATTGGTGTCCATATTTTACTGCATACCAAAGATCTACTATTTGTGTCACTGTTTTACTGCAATTGGACAGACAATTTTCACTTTCCCTCCTCTCTCGATCTGCTTTATACCTTCAAAGTCATAGTTTTATTATTTGTATTGACAGCCACAAGTTAGCTTTATCCACAATGCATTTCCATACTATGACAATCATTTGCATGACCCATGATAGGTCTAATTATATGGAGCCACACAGTTATGAGTAATGAGTTCTACTTTGCTAGTATAGGCTAGCATTATACTTTTTATCTCTGAGGTGAATATTATAAATGGAACACAAACTCACAAAGAAAAAGCTTTTGCACTATCTTACTGTAGAAAAGGTGGCTGGAACCTTTGTTATTCTTGAAAAAAAAATCCAACTCGAATTCTGTTGTTTCCACACTTTCTGTAATCATTCCTAATTAATTGACTTGTAATTGTCCTTAAGTGTAAAGAATAAGTAGAAGATTTAAGAAAAAACTAGTTAGAAAAAAAATCAAGAAAACATATGTTGTATACAAGTGTTTTTGACATCATGCAGAAACAGATACATACATTTTTGGTAGTAAAGTTTAAATAATTTGTATGGGAAGGTATGAGAAGTAAAAAAATCTAGTTACCAGAGAAATTTGTAAATGTGAAATAAGGGAATCTTTTGGAAACATGGACATTTGTTATACTTAAACATATGTTACATGAAGTATTTCCTTTTTGGTGTCTTTTGTAGGTCCTGGACACTCGTGGGCGATTGTTGACAGCTTTGGGGTATGGCTTGTGGCCATCAATGGTTCTTCTTGCTGAAATAGTTCAAACTTTCATTCTTGCTGATTTCTGTTATTATTATGTGAAAAGGTAACTAAAAATCTTCTTGTGTCTACATTCCCATATGGAAAAAATTGAAATCTGAAATCGATCTTCCCTTTTTTGTTCTGCCTTTTCATTTCTCCTGCAGTCTCGTTGGTGGACAGCTGGTGCTCCGGCTTCCTTCTGGCGTAGTGTGATCCTATGTGATCTGTGCCACACTTCAGTTTGAGTTCATTTGAATTCTTTGTTGGTGTAACTGTAATGCCTCGTCTCTCATGCAAGCCTATGCTGGTTGTGGATTCACACTTGTGACATCTTAAGTTATGAAGAAGTCATTTCCATGGTTACGAAGATCAATTCTCGCATATAAGACCACCTTAAAGTGGGTGGGGATTGCTTGTTATCTGTGTGCTAAGCAAAGCATAATGCTAGTAGTTATTTCAGGATAATTAAATTGTTCTTTTTAACAGAAGGCTCTCTTAGTAGTTGTAAACTTATCACACAGAAGCTTTCTGCCCTTTGTCATACTCTTGTGTTCTGGGATGAACTTTGACAAAGCATTAGAGCATTAAGATTATTCTTTTTCTTGTTAAAGGCTGATCATCACATATTGAACTTGTCAATGTTTGTGGTCAGCAAATTTGCTTTATTTTCTCATATAGGTTGGTAAAAGCCACAATTTTAAAGTAATTCAACTATGCTTGTTATGGATATCTGTGGATTCCTAATATATTCAAAATATTAACCAACTTGATGCAAGTAGGCAGTGAAGCTTAAATCAAGCTGAAGAGAGAACATTTCAGGGCACTTCTATCTACATACTTGGTGACTGAAATATCAGTGATGGCTAAACACCTTCAAAGAACCAATACCAGTTGTTAAGGCAACCTTAAGGGTGGATTAGCTGTTCCAGCATTGATGAGACTGCTTGAAGCTGTTCCAACTAAAAGATCAAATCAATGCTGCCAGGTTGGAGAAGAGGAATTTATAGTTCATTCTTTAACACATTATGGTGTGACATTCTTGTGGGATGCTGCATTTGAAGACTATGAAAAAAAGAGCTTCTGCATACTGGAACAGGTGCCCTACTAAAAGGAAGATGAGTGATGACTTCCGGACGGCTTCCTTCCAACTCCATTAATCTCTTTGACTCCTTTTTTAACTAGTTCTCATAAGAATAAGAACCTTGAACTCCCTACTCCATCATCTTTAGGTCATTGCTGTCCCCCACTCCATCTCATTTTGCACCGACCCTTCCCTCCAAGCTTCTTTAAATACCGTTACCATTCAGTACAGGCTTCACTCATCCAAACTTCAACCCAGACATGGTGGACATGGCTTCTCTCTTGCTCCTACTCTCCATGGCTTCTCTACTCCTATCCCCACTTTCACTGGCTGACCCCAACGCTACCACCATGCCCACCCCCTCAGGTGAAATCCAGAGGGAGATGGATCAGCAAATCCTTGCGACCGTACTTCCAGACTCGTCGTCCAACACCCAACCCTTCCTGACTTCTCCCACGGGGAAGTACACCGGCTACCTCCTCCGCCACAAGACCACACCGGAGTCCGGCGGCTACGGAAGTGACTTCTGCTACATCCAAATACAGGACACGGTCTCCGGTGACAGCGTGTGGGAGTCGGAGTGCGAGCCAGTGAGCAGCGCGAACGCGTGCACGCTCGTGTTCTCCGACACTGGGCTCGCGGTGCTCGACGGGAGCCAGTCGGTATGGGATACTGGTGCCAGCAACGGCAACAACTTCCCGGCGACGTTGGAGCTGGCCGACCTGGGCGACATGATGGTGGCAGACAATGACGGGGAGCTGGTCTGGAAGGCCAGCGACGATCCGAGGGTGAACCAAGGTTGCGGGTCGCCGGATCTAGGATCAGGGTCGCCCACGTTCGTCGGTGGAGACGATAGCTCTCCGTTAGGCCAGCAGCTGCCACCGCCGCCACCGTATCTGAGCGAAGGAGCTCTGCCTTTGGCGCCGGCATCGCCTCCAGTTGTTGGAGACGACAACCTCACATCTGGCCAGGCGCCGCCACTGGCACCAACGTCGGCACCATTTGCAGCACCCACAAGTGGAGACGAGAACATCCCATACAACCAGCAGCCGCCATCATATTCAAGCAATGTAGCCTTCGGCCAACAGCAAGAGCAGCAGATGTCGGCGTTCCACGGCTTGCACGGAGTGAACCAGCCATTGGTGGACAACAATGCTTACGACAGTGGGTGCTCAAGGAAGGAGGGATTGATCGGAATCCTCTTGGTTGTGGTTAGTCACTTGGTGCTTCGTGGTTTATGATGGAGCGAGAACATTAACACGGATGATGTGACGCTTGAATTGGCCAATGTGGGAGGTTTGAGTTGTGGAATATGCCGTAAGAGTCTTCTGATGTGTCTGATGTCATTCACAGTGTTACTACTTCTTTTGCTATTAATTTAAAGCAAATTGTGTTGATGAATTTTTATGTTGATGCTGCTGTTTTCTACCCTAAGACGTTATTATTCCTTTCGGATGTGGATTCTCTTTCTTCAGAGCCTGAAATATATTTAATGTAGTTTATATTCATGTTTTATTAGCATCAATCAAATGCAAGACCGAACAAGCATCATTGTTATCATATTTATATTGATGTTTCATTCTTTTTTCCCTCGACAGGTTTGTAGATTTGTTATTGGATTCGGATCGGGTTATCGGGTCAGGTCCATTTGAGGGCCTGCGTGCACACCGAGATGTTTCTATTTGAGGGAGAAGGCGGGATTCAGCTAGGGTTTCTTTTCCGGTTGGGCAGGCGGCGATGCAGAGCAAGAAGAGGCGACGGGTCGATCCGCCGACGATCCACCCCCGGAATCGGTACTCGGAGAAGCCGCCGGACTTCGGCCTCCTCGCCTACCTTTACCCCTCGTTCAGCCCCTACGTCTTCCCATCCTCCCGCCCCGGCGGCCGCCCCTCCATCGACTGGACCGACTTCAACGCCACCCGCGAGCTCACCCGTGTCCTCCTTCTCCACGATCACGGCGTCAATTGGTGACATCTCTCTCCTTCCTTTGCTCCCCCAACTGGGGGTATTGATGACTTCGCTTTTCTCACTCTCCTTTGTATCTGTAGAACTAAGCAATAGTCAGTTTATGAAATTTAACGTGAGCATGGATAATATTTCATTTGTGTTGGATTATATAGCTATATTCGAAAAAAAGGGGATCTTTTTCAATATTTTGAATAAATGTTTTAATATTTTGATTGTGCCCTTCTGCTTATCCCCTTCGTTCTTAGGAGAATTTGCTTGATTTTTCTTCGTTATATCTACCAAATTCTTTTTGCCCCGTTCATAGTTCCCTTTTTGAAGCACATATTATTAATTGTTAGCAGACAAGTTCTTAGATGCTTCCCTGCACGCTTATAATATTATAGATGCTCCTCTAAATTTAATAAGCTTCTATGAACACATTTTGGGATATTATAGGTACCCTTCTAAAGTTACAAACCTCACCATTACCTATTCGATTTAAAATTGGAGTATATATGAGAGTTTGTTAAACTTATAGTGCAATTCAAAAGGGGTATATGTAAAATTTTTACATATTTTGAATGGTGCACATAAAATTACCCTTTGTAACTTCACATTCACAGAAGAAGTTGCAGTTTTGTTGTTATTATTAGGATCTTTGGACTTAATATTACTAAATTATTTGATATATTGTGTTCTATAGCAATTGTTCCTTTGTAGAAAAGCTTCCACTTGTATGGTTTCAATTTACATAAGGGGGATTGTACATAGAAATAGTCTGATATTTGACACTTTTGCAGGTGGATCCCTGATCGTCAGCTCTGTCCTACAGTGCCAAATCGATCAAATTACATCCATTGGATTGAGGACTTGCTGTCCTCTGATCTGATCCCAGCATGGGACTGCTCTGATAGAAAAGTGAGAGGCTTTGACATTGGAACTGGTGCGAACTGCATATACCCTCTCCTCGGTGCATCTCTCCTTGGATGGAGTTTTGTTGGATCAGGTGAGCTATGTGATCTCTAACCTTCTGCTCTCTAAATAATATTTGAATGTTGTTGTATTTGATTAGTTCTTAATTCCTGAAAATGCAGCATGGTAAAAGAACTTTGGTTGTAGATGTAACAGATGCGGCATTAGAATGGGCTCGAAAGAATGTAGAGAGCAATCCCCACCTGTCAGAGTTGATTGAAATCAGAAATGCAAATGATTTTTTATGTTCCGCTGAAGTCAAGCCCAAATCAGGGAAAATTATTGAGGGGGAGCTGTTCGCAGAAGAAAAAGAAGCAGAATCCTTGGAACCAAAGCTGGTGTTGAGCAGCTTTTCTAAACCTCATGTACTTGTAGGTGTGGTCAAGGATGATGAGAAATTCGACTTCTGCATGTGCAATCCTCCATTTTTTGAGAGCATCGAAGAAGCAGGTCTAAATCCCAAAACTTCTTGTGGAGGAACTCCCGAGGAACTGGTTTATCCTGGTGGAGAACAAGCTTTTGTAACTCAAATTATCAATGACAGTGTTGTGCTGAGGAACTCCTTTCGGTAAGATTTGAACCTATTTTATTGTTAGTATATGTTACAACTTTCCGAAGGAGGTCACATTCTGTTTATTTTTGGTTGTAGGTGGTTCACATCAATGGTAGGGAGAAAGGCAAATTTGAAAGTTTTGGTGTCAAAGCTTCGTGAGGTTGGGGTTTCTTTAGTTAAGACTACTGAGTTTGTTCAAGGCCAAACAGCAAGATGGGGTCTTGCATGGTCATTTATAGCTGTAAAGAAAAGTTCCATTGCATTAAATACACCAATAAAGAGCCATCATTCCTTCATGCTCGAGGTTTGTACATCAAACACACTATTGAACTAATAGACTGATGTATTTAGAAAACTAAAACATTGTTATATGGTGCATCTATAATAAGCAATTAAGTAATAAAACATCTTTATTGGAAATGACCATTTTGAAAAAAAAAGATCAGCCAGATTGGATGATTCAGACAGTGTCAGGTTTTTTGGCAATAGTGAATTACAAATCTTGTTCTTTTAAGAAATCCTGAAATGTGCTTGATTTTTCTTTTGCTAATGATGACTTTTTACCATTTCTCTGGTACTGCAGGGGCTTCAACGACAGTTTGGTGCATTCCAAATATTGAAGGCTGTTGAATCTTTTTTCCTGGCCAATGGTGCCATTTGTAAATGTGATTTTTCATCATTTTTGGTTAATGTGAGCTCTCTAATTTCTGAAAATTTCTGTTTATATTTGTGTCATATTATGCATTTCAAATTCTTTAACTTCATGGCCTTTTTATAGGTTACATTATCAAATGACCAGATAGGTGATTTACTTAAAGATGGCCTTGCTAATATAGGTGGAAGAGCCATTAGTTCGATGTCAAATACATCAACTGACTTGAAGTTTCCGAAGGAACTCTTGTTTCATGTTTCGGTATATGTCGTACTAAAATGTACTCGATGCTAATTTGTGGTTTAGCTTCTAATATCATCATATGCTTCTTCTAGGTGTTTGAGCAGTCTCCTGGCACAGTTTTAGTAAGAGGATCACTTTTGCACAAAGACAATCCATTGTTAGGTACTTATCTTCTCTTTGGCGAATGCATGAAGTTGCTGATTAGACTATTTGCTGATGTTAATATGATAAGAATTGTTTGAGTGTTTTATGTTATTTAGTGAATTTTCCTCTTTTTTTTTTCTGGGAATCTCTATTTTCAACATCTTATTTTCTCTATCAGTGCCTATCTGTTTTATGAATTACCATGACAGAAAAATCTAGATGAATTTTGTAGCTTAACTAAAAGGATGTATTAAGCAATTGAATTGTAAGGAGTTATGAACGAGCAATGGAACATACAAGTCCAGCTGTGTCGAAGTATTTCAAAACATGCATGTCTGACCTGCAAGAGAAATTTTCTCCTGTCATAGCTGTGCAGCTGGTAGCGAGACATAGGTTGATTGATATGGGTATCAGAGTATGGTAGTTAAAGTAGTTGTTAGATCGTGCAGGGTTCTGATTATACTTACGAAAGATATAATTCAGTTAAAGTACATGCTTATTTGGTTTTGTGTAGTACTGGACATACTGTGGTTACCATGGTCAGTTTCAGTACTATGATGGTCACTTCATCTTTTGCTGTACGTTCCTAATTGCTCTTTTCAGGAGTGTTGTCTTCTTTATTTTCACGATTGGAGGAAGCTCTGAAGAATGATTTCGTCAACAAATTGCGTGGGAGCTAAATGTTCTCCTGGTGGCCAAATGTTGTTATTATGGCAGAACAGATGCATCATCTGAATTGGAAGGAAGAGAAAGGTGGTTGCTTTCAGGCTGCTAACTCGAGTTTTGTTTAGACCAGGAGGTTTGAGTATTGTCGTCTCTTGAAGTTGCTTGATACAGAGATCCTTTTTGGGCTTTTGGTACTAAAATATTTGTATATGCTGTCGAGTTATTAGATTACTTACAATCCTGTGCATTAATCTGATGGTGTTATGAATGCTTGATACTGAGAGAGGATGGTTACCTCAAATATCATGGTCGTGTTTTACCTTCTAAACTCCATCAAATGTCCAATTCTTTCATTTATGACTCTTCTGTGTGATTTCTTTCAGAAGAGAGCACAGAGAAAAGGTCGTCATCTTACTAATTAAGGTCGTGACAGCTTTACTCTGATCATTTTAAGGAAATATATTAATTAAGTATATCTGTCGATTAGACAGACACGTGGTGACAGAATGATTAGGGGGACGAGATTAGTGTCCTCGATAGAAAAATAACGTCATCCAATGATTATGTTTATATTAATATAAAATAATATATTAAAATATTTTTTTTTTCAAATATCGATTAGTTTTTAATTAACTTAAACTCTAGTTTAATTAGTCTAATTGAACTCGATTTAACTAGAATATATATGAATCAATCTTTAATCTTCATTTAATCGATTTGATACTTGATCGTTATACTTTAGATCAGATTAAATTCAGTTCAAGTTAAACAAATTTGAATAAGTGAAATCAATTTGATAACACTTTCAAAAAAATCTAAATTGATCGAATCTTATTTGGGTCAATTAATATTTAGGCTCAAATTAAATAAAATAAAGATAATGAGATAAATTACATTATACTGGGCTAGGTTGGGCTAGCCCATGTGCACTAGTTATGCATGCACCATAGTAGGCTAGGCCAATCCATAACCCATGGATTGATCATATATATCACACATGATTTGCCCATATTAGGCTGGGTTAAGTTAGCTTATAGGTTGGGGTTTGACCTACGAGCGAACTTGGCCTGCTAGATGGGCTTGACTTATTGATTAGACTTAGCCTGTAAGCTGTGACCTGACCTATGGGTTAGGCCTAATCTGCTTGTTGATTGGGCTTCATCTATTGACTAGACCTAGTTTGACTAGACTTAACTTGTAGGTTGTGACATAATCTATAAGCTGTGACCTTACTTGTGGGCTGTGGCTTGACCTATAGGTTAGACTTAACGGTTTCAATCTAAATCCTATCTAATTCCCTCAATTTTAAATTATGATGTCATAAAATTATAATCAAGCATCTATTAATTAGTTAATAAGTTATCAAAACATAATAAATAATAATAGATTAAAAAATAAACTACTTAAGAAGGAAATTGTATTCTTAATAAAGTTTCGTATAAATCTAATAAAAATTTTAGAAATACATATGACATAAATAATTTTAATATATTTTAATCACAAAGTAAAATTAGAAACCTTTATAAGGATAAAAGAAGATTTTAGAAACTTTATATAATATGTTTTAATCTGATAATAAATTTTTTGACATTTAAAAGGAATAAAAATTATTTTAGAACTGCATATAATATATTTTAATTTAAGAATAAAATTTTAAATATTTAAAGGGATTGAAGAAATTTTTTATTTTTTTAAAAAGATGAGGAAACCTATCTCTTCTCAACAAGATGCAACTCTTCGTTCCTCCTATTACTAGGCTTAGTTTGGTGAGGAATAAATGAGTGAAATCCCCCCCCTTAAATAGAAAGAGGTAAGCCCTCTATGCAAGAGATTTTTTTATTCTCATATTTATTTAATATTTATTTTTATTTAATTTATTAACAAAAATGGCATTATCTTACTTGAACGGTTGAATAGTTATGTTTTAAATTTTATTAGTAAGAAAAAAAATTAAAAAATCATGCATAAATTGAGGGATTGATTATATTTCTCCCTTGTTAAAGGAAATTTGTTTTCAAAATTTAGCTTGCCCTAAGAAACTACTTAATGATATTATTCTTTTATATCTTTTTCTCTTTCCTAAATAACTTTATTTCTCAAAATATCCTTTTTCATCTTCAATATCTAGATTTGTTGCTCTACAAAGGTGGTATCATCTTTTTAGTTATAATGGTTGGTAATACATGACATGGGATGTATTTTTGATATATTTCTAAAGCAGAGAGGTAGAATACACCAAAGGTCAAACCAAAACCATGGACAATGTCAATATGTATGTCACAAATCGACCTTCTATAATATCTTAAATAAGTCAATGAATCTAGGGGCTGATTTTGGCTTTTGACTAAATCTCATGACTCCCTTGGTTGGTGATACATTTAAGAAGACGTGATCATCAACTTTGAACTATAGATCTCTTCGCTTTTAATTTGCATAACTTTTCTAGTGACTTTAGGCTATTAATAATCCTTGATGTATAGTTCAAAAATTATCAACATCTCGTTAAATCAATTGAGATTCCAAGAGCTTTCACTCTCATACCTCATCCTAGTACACAAGTGATCTACAATTACTTCCATAAAGAGCTTTAAATGAGGTCATCTATATATTAGAGTGATAATATTAGGACTCTAGCTAGGAGAGTCATAATTAAGTTTTATTGAAAGGGATATTCATGTAAAACCTACCTAACCGACCTTTATTAAAGAGGTGAAGAGGCCGACTAAGAATAAGATTAGTTTGGAGGTTGCTTTTTAGAAAAGCATTAGGAGTTGGTTGGAAGTAGAAGTCTTGAATAGGAGTCCTATTAGGAGTTG
Source organism: Musa acuminata AAA Group (assembly GCF_036884655.1). NCBI lineage: Eukaryota > Viridiplantae > Streptophyta > Magnoliopsida > Zingiberales > Musaceae > Musa > Musa acuminata. The sequence continues at coordinate 33,712,131 of NC_088355.1, forward strand.
GTTAAAAGTATGAGTCTTGAGTAGGAGTCATATTAAGAGTTGAGGTTTAGAATCCCTATAAATAATTGTATATTCATCCTCTTTTGGAAAGAAATAGATGAATCTTTTTAGTAGTCTTTGAGTAGCAACTTGGAGGAAGGAACCCTTATAGAGTTCTAAGGAGGTCGTTCCCCTAAAGAGATCAACTCCAAGCTTAGAATCTATAAGGGTTCTGATATTTGGTATCAGAGTAGCATTCTTGGTATCTCGTTGCCCTTCCATAGCTATCCATTAGCCCTCCACAGTTGCCCAAAGTAATTTCCACAATCGCTTAAAAGATCATTGCCGAATTCCGCCGTCATCTCTACCACCGCAGATCATCCTTTGATTTCTTTGTGAATTATAATAGGTTCTAGTTTCCTACCTTACCACTACTGCAATTTAGTTCCTTATTCAAAAATCCAAAAAAGTTATTCCTATATTGCTGCATAAACTTTTCGTCGTAAATTTTTCATCTCTACGACGAAAGATGTACTGCGGAATTCCAACTATATAGCACAATTTATTTGATCTTGCTACTATATTTTTTCTATCAAAATCTCTACGAAATTTTTACGATGGCTTTGACACTTCCTAACAGGAGATTTTCCTTTGGTTTCGTCAAAAAATTCTCAATATAAACTATTGACCTTTTATGTCCAAATTGCTACACTTTATACGTAAAAACCTGCCGTAGTACCTTTCTGTGATCTTTAATTTTTCCAAACCTTCCACACCCCATGCCATTAACTTATCAACAGAAAAAAGACAGGGACATCTCTGATCTACAAGCATATGCTATAGCTTCTTAAGAATTAATTGATACCAAATTTGAAACATTGGAATCTCGAATTGAATTGCGACTTGAATCGTGCTTGGAGGACAAATTGCGCGCTTTGTTTGCAGAATTTAAAATTGAACAACCATTGAGTCCAACCAAATTTTAGTAAGGAGAGACTTTAGAGAGACCTTTAGAGAAGGAGGGATAGCCCTTGGACATACTTCAGCCACGCATGAGGGTGGAATTCCCACGATGGGAAGAAGACGACTCGACGGGGTGGATTTCATACGCTGAACGTTACTTTCGCTACTACCGAATGTTAGATGATGCTATGGTGAAAATTACTATCATCCACCTTGAAGGAGATGCTATTCAATGGTACAATTGGCTGAAATATAATCATGGGGCTCTGATGTGGAATCAATTTAAGAACGCACTACTGAATTATTTCAGACTTATGGAGTATGAAAATATCGATAGCCAACTCGCAAAGATTCGATAAACCTCTACGATTCAAGAGTACCAAACTAAGTTTGAGAAGCTATCCTACCTTGCTCATGATTGGATTGATCGTCAATTGTTAGGAACATTCATCGAAGGACTCAAGCCAGAGATAAAAGGGGAGGTTAAGGCGCGACAGCCCTATACCGTAACAGTTACAATTTCTTTCACCCGAATGCAAGAAGAATAGCTCAACTAAGACGCTCAAAGGATGAGAACCTCTCCTAGGCCTATGGTATATAAACCTCTTTCTGCTCCCAGCTATCCTTTGCTGCCAAAAAAATTGACAAGAGAAGAACTACGTGACCGATCAGCAAAGGGACTTTGTTGGCATTATGATGAGTCGTGGAACCACGATCATCACTGCAAAAGGGGCCACCTCCTACTAATTTAACCTCTTGAAGACATAGAGGAGGAGGTCCAGGAGCATGAGGAAGAGGTCGCGGATGAAGAACAGTAGTCGGTTGATATTACAATGCATGCCCTTGCCGATTACACGAACTCGCAAATGATGAAAGTGGGAGGACTTCTGAAGCAACAACCTATCACTATTCTTATTAACATCAGGAGCACTAATAATTTTATGAACACTAAGGTTGCTATTCGGATGGCCTTACCTATCGAGAATTGCAGCAGGTTTGATGTTAAGGTCATCGACGGACGAATTTTGAAGTATAATCATAGGTGCCCGCGGGTGAAACTATTGCTACAGGACTAAGAGATAATTGCAGATTTCTTCCTCCTCCCTCTTGATGATTATGAGGCCGTGCTCAACATTGAATGGTTGACGAAATTAGGTAATATTTCCTGGAACATTGTGAAACTAATTATGAAATTTTATAGTAAGGGGAAACAGGTAATACTGTTTCCCCTTGATGATTGCAGATTTCTTCCTCCTCCCTCTTGATGATTATGAGGTCATGCTCAACATCGAATGGTTGATGACATTAGGTGATGTTTCTTGAAACTTTGTGAAATTAATTATGAAATTTTACAATAAGGGGAAATAGGTAATACTACACGGGAAACGTGGGGGCGACGTAACGACGATTTGCACACAACGAATGGAGAAGGTTTTGCACAAAGCATGTAGTGGCTTTTTAGTATAACTTGAGCAATAAACTAAGAGAGAGCCAACAGAATTTGAAGATCCAAATCTACTTCCTTTGCTTGCTGAATTTTCAGATATATTTGACGAGTCGCACAACTTACCTCCTACCCGTCGGTATGATCATTGTATATCGATTCTTCCGGGCAAACCTCTAACAAATACTCGGTCATATCAGTATCCACATCTCTAGAAGGATGAAATAGAAAGGATTGTAAAATAAATGCTTGAAATTGGAGTTATTCAGTCATGTTACAGCCCCTACTCTTTACCGGTGCTTCTTGAACGAAAGAAGGATGAAACACGGCGAATGCACATTGATTACTGAGCTCTCATTGGCATAACCATCAAGGATAAATATCCTATTATAGTAGTATATGAATTGCTTGATGAATTAAAGGGAGCATGAGTCTTTATAAAGCTGGACCTTCGATCCGGGTATCATCAAATACGAGTGTGCAAAGAAAATATACTGAAAACCACCTTTCGAACACACAACGACCACTACGGATTTTTGGTAATACCCTTTGGTCTTACCAATGCTCCCTCTACCTTGCAGAGCCTTATGAATGATATTTTTTGAAATTATCTTTGTAAGTTTGTACTGATTTTCTTAGATGATATCCTTATTTATAGCCCTTCTCTTGAAAGTCATTTTTAGCACTTACGACTTGTTTTGATGATTTTGCAAGAACATATTCTTTTGGTTAAAAAATCAAAGTGCAGCTTTATTCAATAGAAAGTAGAATATCTTGGGCATATCATATCAAAGGAAGGTGTGGTGGTAGACCCCTCCAAAATTGAAGCAATACAGAACTGGCCGACCCCGAGGAACATAAAGTTGCTACGTGGCTTTCTCGGTTTAATAGGCTACTACCGCAAGTTCATGAAAAACTGTGGAAAAATTAGTGCACCCCTTACTTCCTTAATGAAAAAAGATTCTTTCTAGTAGTCGGACAAAGCCACCACCACCTTCAATGAATTTAAAGCCATAATGACGACAACGCCCATACTAGCGCTACCCGACTTCAGCAAGACTTTTATTATTGAAGCCGATGCCTCCGGAGTCAAAATTGGTGTTGTACTAATACAAGATGGCTACCCTCTCGCTTATACCAGTAAGACATTATCTCTTTCCTATCTCATGATGACTATTTACGATAAGGAGATGCTCGCGATTGTGCATGCGGTGATCAAATGGAGACCGTACTTGATCGGGTGACGCATTCAAATCAAGACCGACCATAAAAGCCTAAAATATTTCTTGGAGCAAAAGATATCTTTCCCTTGTTAGAATCAAGAACAGCACTAAGAGGGGGGGTGAATTAGTGTAGCGGAAAACTTTTACGATTTCATAAAATATTTCGTACGTTCGAAGGAAATCAATTCGGAAAGATAGTAACTTTAAAACGTAAGAGAGCGTAAGTGTAGTGAAAGCAAGATGAGGAGAAGAAGTACTATGCTATGAAATGATTTACAGTTAAAGAAGATTACTCAAAATGAAATGCAAACCAGATTTAGAGTGGTTTGGTCAATATGACCTACATCCACTTTTGGATTCCTCCTCCAACGAGGTCTCCGGCATCCATTAAAGGCATTCCTTCAATAGGTGAAGACCAACCACCTCTTTTACAGTGTTTTCTCCTTTTCGCGGGTTTATGAGAGAACCTTTACAAGTCTCACACCTCTCTTGAAAGATCTCAACACTTAGAAAGCGAGGAGGAGAACTCTAGTACTTTTACAACTCTTTAGCACTTTAAAGACTCAAGAATATATCAAGTTTCCGTGCCCTTTCATGTAGAAAAGGGTAGGGTATTTATAGATCCTAATGGCTTTAAAAAATAGAGCCAAGAAGTGTCTCATCTTGAATTTCTGGGGTACTGGCGGTACCACTGTCATTACTGGGCAATACTACCACCTGACACCTGACACTAGGCGGTACTACCGCTCAGTCTGGGCGATACCACCGCTTGACAGAGCTCGGAGACCGAGCTCTGGCAGTGCCACCGCTTGACAAGGGTGGTATCACCACTGGCAGTAATAACTACTAGCGGTGCCACTGTCTGACAAGGGTGGTACCACCACCCAGAATTCCTGGGAGACCGAGTCTCCCAAGCGGTGCCACCGCCGACCAAGAATTCAGGGGCTGAATGGGCTACTCCATTCAGCCCAATTCAGCCCTATCAAGGGCCCAGTTGGCCCCTAATTAAGTTAGTGAGATTACCTCCCAATCCTAACTTAATTTATGCTATAACTACGATAATTAAGACATGTTTATTGCACTTCTTATTCCGGTACGTTAATTGCTCTTCTAGCGAGCTTCCGGCGAACATCCGATGAACTCTCGATAATGCTCCGACGGACTCCCGACAAGCTCCTGGACTTTGCGACGATCTTCTTGGCGAGTTCTGACGAGCTTCTATGGCAAGCTCCTAGACTTCTCAATTGGTTCCCGCAGAACTTCCGACGAACATCCGGACTTCCGACGAACATCCGGACTTCCGACGAACTCTCAAACTCCCAACGTGATCTCGATCTTGACTCCGGCACAACACCCGCTTTATGTCTTACTGCCATCGTAGTTAATCCTATACACTTTTCTCAACATATAGATTAGATCAAACAAATTACAATTACCTTCATCATCAAAATTTGAGATTCAATAATCTCTCCCTTTTTGATGATGACAATCAATTGATGATGAAGTTAACCTTAACTCCCCCTATCTATATGCCATACTTGAGAAAAGACATTATTGAATTCAAGGCTTTTGAATTCTAGAGACATATTGATAAGTTAAGTTCATTTAAACTTATCAATACACACATCATGATTCCTATCATTATCTAACATTCTCAAAATAATGTCAAAGCATAATATCCATTTTCAAGATATTTTAAATATGAAAGATGGCAAAGATAACAATTCATCATTCTATGGCAATATATCAATTTGTAAAATTACAAGTTAAGCTCTAGATATCTTATCATAATGAAAAAAATTTATCAAGCGAACATTTCAAGTATATATGATGAAATACATTACATACATTTGTCATAAATTTACCACATTTTGGTATTATTTCTCTCCCTTTGTCATCAACGAAAGGGAGAACAATTTCAACAATGCAAGTGTGGTAAAAATTCATGCCACATTTCAATTTGTATACCAATCATATTTCAAGCATTCATGACATGGTATCATTCAAAAGTTCTCACATTAAAAGTTATAAAAAGAGATAGCTTCCATCAACTTCTCCCTTTTTTCATCAAAATCCATTGAGAACCAACTTTGTGAAATGATTTGAATCAAGTCAAAAATGATAAAAGAGATTCATTAAATTATGCTTCAATTTTCACAAGGATCAAGATATTCATATGAAATCAAATCCTCGCTCTTGCAAGTGTTCATCTCATAAAAGAATAAAGATTCTTCTTTCATTAAGAAAGAATTCATGTGAAAGAATCATTATATAAAGGATAAAAGAAATTCTAATAAAAGAAATTTCATGAATAATCACATCAAATCCATTTCTCATTAAAAATTCACAAGAGATAAACCCATAAGAGATGCATTTGTCAATTAATTCCATGTATCAAAAATCATTAAGTGATGGAGCAAGGGTATGAAGTAAACTTGATATGGCATAAACTCATGAAAGCTTCATTCAAGAAATCCATTAAGTGAAAGATAATTCGAAAAAGATATATATTCAATTCATGCATTTGGACAAATTAACATTCCTATTTCTTTTCTAATAAAATCAAATTATTCTTCACTTAAAGGCTTTGTAAAAATATCGGCTAATTAATGTTTTGTATCAATAAACTCTAGGATTACATTATGATTAGTGATATGATCTCGTATAAAGTGATGCCTAATATCAATATGTTTTGTTCTAGAGTGTTGAATAAGATTTTTTGTTAAACATATTGCACTTGTGTTATTACATTTTATGGGGATATTTTTAAGATGAATCTTATAATCCTCTAAAGTGTTTTTCATCCACACAACTTATGCACATCATGCACTAGTTGCAATGTCCTCAGCTTTAGTTGTAGATAGTGCAACCGAGTTTTGTTTCTTGGATGACCAAGAAACAAGTGCGTGTCTTAAAAACTGACATGTTCCAGATGTACTTTTTCTATCTAATCTACATCTAGCAAAATCCTCATCAACATATGCAATTAGTTCAAAGTTCTCAGATTTTAGATATCATAATCCTAGATTTGTGGTTCCTTTAAGATATCTAAGTATTCTTTTAACTACTTTGAGATGAGATATCTTAGGATTAGATTGAAACCTAGCACAAAGTCCTACACTAAACATGATATCTGGTCTAGTTGTGGTGAGGTAAAATAAACTTCCTATCATACCCCTATAAGCTTTTTGATCAAAGCTTTCTCCATTTTCATCAATTTCTAACTTAGTGGAGGTGCTCATAAGAGTGTTGATAGCCTTTGAACTATCCATATTAAACCTTTTTAGCAAATCTAAAGTATATTTTGTTTGACTAAGAAATATAGCATTACTTAGTTATTTGATTTGTAAGCCCAAAAAGAAAGTTAATTCTCCCATCAAACTCATTTCAAATTCAAGACTCATACTTTTAGCAAATGATTCACAAAGAGATTAATTCGTGGAATCGAAAATAATATCATTAATATAAATTTGAACAATAAAAAAATTATTTTTAAAATTTTTGATAAACAATATAGTATCGACCTTGCCTTTAGAGAAATTATTTTCAATAAGAAATGAACTAAGTCTCTTATACCAAGCCCTTGGGGCTTATTTTAAACTATAGAGAGCTTTAGTCAATTTAAACATATGATTGAGGAGACTATCATTCTCAAATCCGGGAGGTTGTTCAACATAAACTTCTTTGAAAATAAAGCCATTAAGAAAAGCACTTTTAACATCTATTTGAAACAACTTAAAATTATTACTACTAGCATAGACAAGAAGCATCCTTATGGCTTCTAATCGAGCCACAAGAGCGAATGTCTCTTCATAATCGATACCTTCTTCTTGGTTGAAACTTTTGGCTACTAATCTAGCCTTGTTTCTAACCACGATGCCAAATTCATCTTGCTTGTTTCTAAAGACCCATTTAGTACCAATAACTAAATGGTCATTTGGCCTAAGAACAAGCTTCCATACATCATTTCTCTCAAATTGATTTAACTCATCTTGCATTGCGATGATCCATGAATAATCTTTCATGGCCTCATCAATGCATTTAGGTTAAATTTGAGAGAGAAAAGCGACGTTGACACAAAAATTTTTAAGAGAAGAACGTGTTTGAACCCCTTTAGATGTGTCTCATATGATTAGCTCCTTAGGATGAGCATCTAAATACTTCCAATCCTTGGGTAAGGATGTTTCGAAAGTAGATGCATCCAAGTTGCTAGATGGAGAAAGGGTTTCACTTAAATTCAAAGCATCAAAATTAACATCATCATCAAAATTATTTTTCTTAATTTTGAAAACCTCATTAAAAACAACATGAATGGTTTCTTCTATAATCAAAGTTCTTTTATTAAAGATACGAAATACTTTAGAAATATAAGAATAGCCAAAAAAAAAAATTCTTCATCGGATTTAGCATCAAATTTTCCTAAGGCATCTTTTTCATTCAAGATAAAACACTTACACCTAAAAACTATAAAATATAAAACATTGGGTTTTTTATTGTTCCATAACTCATAAGGAGTTTTGGTGAGTAAGGGTCTTATTAGAACTCTATTCATGACATAGCATGCCATGTTTACGGCTTCAACCCAAAAATATTTAGGTAGGCTATGTTCATTCAACATGGTTCTTGCCATTTCTTGTAAATTTCTATTTTTTTTTCTACTACTCTATTTTATTAAGGATTTCTTGGAGTAGAGAAGTTGTGATTATATCCATTAGATTCACAAAATTCTTAGAAATAATGGTTTTGAAATTCTCTACTGTGATCACTTCGAATTGATGAAATCATAAAACCCTTTTCATTTTGAACAAGTTTACAAAACTTAGAGAAATACTTAAAGCATTCACTTTTATGTGCCAAAAAATAAGTCTATGTGTATCTATTATAATCATCCATGATAACAAATGCGTATTTACTACCTCCTAGGCTTGATGTAGCAATTGATCCGAACAAGTCCATATGGATCAATTGCAAAGGTCTAGAGGTGCTTATTTGGTTCTTAAATTTGAAGCTACATTTTATTTGTTTCCTAGTTGATAAGCATCACATACATTATCTTTGACGAACTTAATATGAGGAATTCCTCTTACAAGTTCTTTAGATGAAAGTTGGGTGATTTGTTTCATGCTAGCATGACCTAATCTCCTATGTCAAAGCTAAGCATTGTTATTCAAAACCGAAAAACATATTTCATTGCAAAGATCATTAATATCAATGATGTATACGTTATTTTGTTTTAGTGCAATCATAGATATGTTTTTATGTGGTTTCTCGATAATGCAAGCATTAGATTCAAATTTAACAATATATCATTTATCACACAATTAACTAATGCTCAAGAGGTTATGCTTTAAGCCATCAACTAACAATATATCTTCAATAAAGAAGTTAGATTTATTACCAATGGTTCCTTTGCCAGTGATTTTACCCTTGTTATTGTCTCCGAAGGTGACATATCCTTCATCTATGCTAGTGAGCTTAGAGAATTGAGATGGATCTCCGGTCATATGCCTTGAGCATCCACTATCAAGGTATCATCTCTTGCTCCTAGCTTGTGATGGTACATTTTTCTATAAAAAATGATGATTTTTAGGTACCCATTTCACCTTGGGTGCCTCAAAAATCGATCTATATTGTTTATCATGTTGTATTGAGTTATTTGAGGTTGTTTTAGGAACCCAAATTAATTTATGTTGACTATATTTCTTAAATGGACATTTGTACGCAACATGTCCAGATTTGCAACAAAAGTTGCATTTAGTGTGAGGTGATACATGCAAGGTAAGGCCTTTAATAAAAGTGGTTAGATTTTGATGAGAGCTACTTACAAATCCGATTCCGCTTTTCCTATGAACGTGACCCTTGTTGGCAAGGATCATGTTCAAGGACTTGCTACCAACCTCAAATTTCTTCAATGTATCTTTGAGTAGCAAGTTTTTCTTTCGAAGTATTTCTAAATCATGACATTTCGTATATGGAGCTAAACTATCATTATGCTTAATTTTTAATTTATCAAAATTACTAATAAGAGAATCATGCTCCTTTTTTAATAATTTATATTTTTTACTAATTGATTTGTATTTAATAGTTCATCAAATGATAAATTTGCATTAATTGAACTTGTTACCTCATCTCTAATGGCCATTAGTGCATAGTGAGCAACTTGCTCGGTGTTGGTTGGCTCCTCTTCTTCGGATGTACTTGAGTTTTCCTATGTTGCTTTGAGAGGCTTCTTCTTTGGTGTCCTCTTCTTGGCTTGGGGACATTCACTCTTGTAGTGTCCCGGCTTCCTGCATTCGTAGCATATTGCTTGATCTTTCTTGGGTTCAAATTTATTTTTAGTGTTATTTTTAAATTTATTTCTTCTTATGAATTTTTTAAATTTCCTTGTTAAAAGTGCCAAGTCTTCATCAAGGTCCTCATCACTTGAGTTTTCTTTCAAGTGGTCTTCTTGTGTTCTTAGTGTCATATCCTTCCTATTCTTTGGAAGAGTGTCTTCTAGCTCTTCATGACTTTACATGTCAATTCATAGGTCATTAGTGACCCAATTAGTTCTTCAAGAGGAAAGTTATTTAAATCTTTGGCCTCTTGAATGACCGTGATTTTAGGGTCCCAACTCTTTGGAAGGGATCTTAAAACTTTATTAACGAGCTCAAAATCCAAGAAACCTTTACTAAGTCCTTTTAGACCATTGTTGATATCCATAAATTGGGTGTATATGTCTCTAATGGTTTCATTCGAAACAACTCATAAGAATGCACCAAAAGATTAATTTTTAACTCCTTTACTCTACTAGTGCCTTTATGAGTCATTTCGAGTGTGTACCAAATGTCAAAAGTCATTTCATAAATCGATACTCGATTAAACTCATTTTTATCTAATATACAAAATAAGGCATTCATAGCCTTTGTGTTTAAAGCAAAAGTCTTCTTCTCCAAATCATTTCAATCGTTCATCGGAAGAGAAGACTTTTGAAAGTCATTTTCTATAATATTTCATAATTCGAAATCCATTGAAATTAGGAAGATCATCATTTTAGTCTTCCAATATGTGTAATCCATCCCATTGAACATGGACAGACATGTAATTGAATGACCCTCTTAGTTGTCGGCAAATGTCATCTCTCTTGGGTTTAAAACCAAATGAGAGTGAACCTTGCTCTGATACCAATTATTAGGATCAAGAACGACACTAAGAGAGGGGATGAATTAGTGCAGCGAAAAACTTTTGTGATTTTAGAAAATATTTTGTACGTTCGAAGGAAATCAATTCGGAAAGATAGTAACTTTAAAATGTAAGAGAGCGTAAGTGTAGTGAAAGCAAGATGAGGAGAAGAAGCAATATGCTATCAAATGATTTGCAGTTAAAAAAGATTGCTCAAAATGAAATGCAAACCAGATTTAGAGTGGTTCGGTCAACGTGACCTACATTCACTTTCAGATTCCTCTTCCGACGAGGTCTTCGATGTCCACTAAAGGCCTTCCTTCAATAGGTGAAGACCAACCATCTCTTTTACATCACTTTCTCCTTTTCATGGGTTTAGGAGAGAACCCTTACAAGTCTTACACCTCTTGAAAGATCTCAACACTTAGAAAGGGAGAAGGAAAACTCTAGCACTTTTACAACTCTTTAACACTTCAAAGACTTAAGAATATATCAAGTTTTCATGCCCTTTCATACAGAAAATGGTGGGGTATTTATAGACCCCAATGACTTTAAAAAATGGAGCCAAGAAGTGTCTCATCCTGGATTTCTAGGGTACTAGCGGTACCACCGCAATTACTAGGCGGTATTACCGCCTGACACCTGACACTGGGCAGTACTACTGCTCAGTTTGGGCAGTACCACCACCTGACAGAGCTCAGAGACCAAGCTCTAGCGGTACCACCACTTGACAAGAGTGGTACCATCACCTGACAAGGGCGGTACCACCGCTGGTAGCAATAACTGCTGGTGGTGCCACCACCTGATAGGGGCGGTACCACCGCTCAGAATTCCTGAGAGACTGAGTCTCCCAAGCGGTGCCACCACTGGCCAGGAATTCAGGGGCTGAATAAGCTGCTCCATTCGGCCCAATTGAGCCTTGTCAAAGGCCCAGTTGGCCCCTAATTAAGTTAGTGGGATTACCTTCTAATCTTAACTTAATTTATACTCTAACTACAACAATTAAGACATATTTACTATACTTCTTGTTCTGGTGCATCAATTGCTCTTTCGACGAGCTTCCGGCGTAATTCCGACGAACATCCGACGAACTCTCGATAATGCTCTAGTGGACTCCCAGCAAGCTCCTGGACTTTGCGATGATCTTCTTCATAAGTTCCAATGAGCTTCTATGGCAAGCTCCTGGACTTATCGGTTGATTTTAGTAGAACTTCCGATGAACATCCGGACTTCCGACGAACTCTCAAACTCCCAACATGATCTCGATCTTGACTCCGGCACAATACCTGCTTTATGTCTTACTACCATCGTAGTTAATCCTACACACTTTTCTCAATATATAGATTATATCAAACAAATTATAATTGACTTCATCATTAAAATTCGAGATTCAACATCCCCAAGTAGTAAAAATGGGTAACAAAGCTTCTTGGATATGATTATGAAATAACTTATAAAAAAAGGAAAGAAAATATTGTTGCAGATGTGCTTTCGTGGCTACTATAGCAAGTTGAATTTTTGACCATTTCACTTCTGATCAGCGACTTCCTTGAGGATATTAAGAGAGAATGGCAGGAAGATCCGGAGACCGGTAAGATCTTAAAAAAATTGGAGGAAACACCAAGCTTCGTGACTTATTACAGTTGGGACTCAAAAGAATTATGCTATAAGGGACGCATTGTGCTTGTGCCAAATTCTACTTACATAAAGACCATCCTTCAAGAGATGTATTCCACACTTGCGGTCGAGCAATCTAGGTTCCTTAGAACTTATAAGAGAATTAAGTAAAATTTTTATTGGGTAGGGATGAAAAATTTTATTGCTAAATTTGTGGCACAATGTAATGTATGTCAACGATATAAAGGTGAGACAATGGCAAGTCCCGGAAAGCTGTAACCTTTACTCGTCTTGGACTCAATATGGACTGATATATCAATGGACTTCATCGAAGGGCTTCCCTCATCATAAGGAAATGGTAAAATTTTTGTCGTGGTGGATCGCCTTAAAAAGTATGGTCACTTTTGTGTTGTTCGTAATCCCTATACTGCTTCTAGTATTGCTTAAATTTTTATGAAGAATATTATAAATTACATGGGTAGCCGAGATCTATTGTAAGTGATCTTGATAAGGTCTTTATGATAAGATTTTGGACAGAGCTATTCCAAATGTAGGGCACTAAATTAAAAATGAGTATAACATGTTACCCACAAACCGATGACCAGACTAAAGTGGTGAACAGGTGCTTAGAGACATACCTCAGATGCTTCACCAATGACCAGCCAAAAGAGTGGACAAAGTGGCTTCCCTAGGCCGAGTGGTGGTATAATACAATTTTTCATTCATCCACAAAATGTACTCCCTATGAGGCTATGTATGGTCGACCTTCCCTGTGACCTCAAAATATATGTTAGGCACCTCTAAAATAGAACAAATAGACATAAAACTATAAGATAGAGACAAAATGCTGAAGTTGCTAAAAGATAATCTCACTACAGCTCAAGCAAGGATGAAACAGCAATATGATCAACACAAAGGTAAAAGGGAAATTTTAGCAAGAGATTGGGTCTTCCAATGGCTCCAGCCATATAAGCAAACATCAATTCAGACCAGAGCATTTATAAAGCTTTCACCTCAGTTCTATAGACCTTACCAAATTTTGGTGCACATCAGAGTGGTAGCATACAAATTGGATTTATCTGCCAGCTCTCGAATCCATCCAGTCTTCCATATGTCGTGTTTAAAGTTAAAGTTGGGACAAAATGAGACAACCCAAAGCCATCTACCAAATATGACTACCCAAGGAGAACTTCAGACCCAACCGAGTGCCATTATTGATCGATGGAACGTGACTCGACGAAGATGACCCATTACTGAAGTGCTAATACAATGGGCAAACCTACTAGCAAAAGATGTCACTTGGGAAAAATATAATGACTTGAAGATCAAATTCCTAGAATTCATGGATCGTCAGCCTCGAGAACAAGGCTGATTTGAAGATGGTAGGTCTGTTAGGACTCTAGCTAGGAGAGTCCTAATTGAGTTTCATTGAAAAGAGAATTCATGTAAAACCTACATAATCGACCTCTATTAAAGAGGTGAAGAGGTCGACTAAGGATAAGATTAGTTTAGAGGTTGCTTCTTAGAGAAGCTTTAGGAGTTGGTTAGAAGTAGGAGTCTTGAGTAGAAGTCCTATTAGGAGTTAGGGTTTAGAAGCTCTACAAATAATCATGTATTCATCCTCTTTTGGAAAAAAATAGATAAATCTTTTTAGCAGCCTTTGAGCAGCAACTTGGACGAAGAAACCCCTATAGAGTTCCAAGGAGGTCGATCCCCTAAAAAGATTAACCCCAAGCTTAGAATCCACAAGGGTTCTAACATATAACTATTATTATAAATAAATCCAATTAGGTGCAAGTTCATATCACAACTTTTATTAAAGTCTTGGCATAAGGTTTTAAGAGGTCTTCAAGATTTTGTATTGTTCTCTTAGATTGATCATTAGTTTCAGGATAAAAGATTGTACTAAACTTTATAGAGGTGAACATTAGATCTCTATCTAAGATAATACTAATTAGCATCCCATAATATCAAATAATCTTCTTAATGTATAAGCTTATTAGTTTATCCAATAAATACTTACTATTAATAGGAAGGAAGTGAGCAAATTTAGTAACTCTATCCACTTCTATCCAAATTCATATAATATCCTTTTATAATCTTGGATAGTCTTATCACAAAATTCATGGTAACATGCTCCCACTTTAATTTAGTAGAATCGTTTGCAATCTTTTCGTAGGTACTTGATGTTTTACCTTCACTTACTAGCAGATAAGACAATTAGAGACAAGCTCTGCTATATCTTTCTTTATACCATGCCACCGGTAGATTTGATGCAAATCTCAATATATTTTAGTAATCCTAAAATGGATATTAAATCTTGATATGTGGGCCTCCTCTAATAGTTATATTTTTACTAGATGACTTTTGAAAACATAAAATTTCATACCAAGCCACTAGTAGATTTGATGCAAATCCTGATACATCTTGGTAGTCATATTAAATCTTGATATGTGAGTCTTCTTTAATAGTTGTATCTTTATTGGATGATTTTCAAAAACATAAAGTCTATTGTGAAATATAATAGAACCATATTCGGCTTAGAGGAATTTAGGTCTAGATCTCTATGCTATCTCCTTAGCTATCATTTGAAGATATATATCTTTCTTTTGACTTTCTGTAATCATTTCTATCAAAAAAGATTATGCCACCAAGCATGTCAGAAAACCTTAAAAGTTCTAGTTTCATATCTACCAACTTTGTTACCATAGAATTCCTTTGAATATTCAGATAGGTAATAAAACTTGAATTATTTCTACTCAAGGGATTAGTAACTAAATTAGCTTTCCCAAGTTGGTAATTAATATTAAAATCATAATCCTTTAGAAAGTTTGATAATTTTTTCTGTCTCATATTTAAATCCTTTTGAGTGAATATATACTTAAGACTCTTATGATCTATGAAAATTTCAAAAGTTTATTCGTAGAAATAATGTATCTAAATTTTTAGTGTAAAAATAATAGTTACCGGCTTTAGGTCAAGAGTAGAATAGTTCTTCTTACGAGGCTTCAATTGTCTAGATACATAAGCAACAATCTCTCATTTTGTATTATAACAAAATCAAGTCTTTGAAGTGAGGCATTATTGTAAACTTCAAAACATATGAAGAATCTCATACAATGGGGGATATCCTTTAATATTAGCTTATTAGATTCTTCTCAAAAAATAAAGGCCAAGTTCCCCTAATATCCTTTCAATAATAGTTGGGTAGCACTTAAGGCTAAAATAATAGTGCTAGTCATAGGTACCCTATAAGCCAATCATATGAGTGATGGTATGTGTGACATGATATATATTTTTATTATATTATTTGATACTTTATCATTTTATCATGTATACTACATATATTGTGATATTCATAGATATGTACAATGGGAATTGGATCATGATGAGATCACGATAATTAGACCGATTTGCCTTTAAACACAAACCCTAAATAATCCTAGTCATAGGTCACTCAAGAGGGATATTGAGATAACCAGATAGATTGATGTACTATATACCTATTCATATGATGGAAGTGGCTAGTCTCAGAGCTGCTCATGTGGAGACACTATGGATACCATGCAGATGCTCATTAGAGAATGAGTTCACTGATTGATTTATTCATGGAACGCTGGATGGTTGATGATGTCTTATTGTCAAACAATAATTTTGTCATCCCAGTGGTGTATCTAATCCTTAGACTTGAGACACCAAGGATGTCTTATATGAGTACTCCACCTTTTGATACCGGATTTATAGATCTGAAAGTTTCAAATCTAGCATAGCCGATTATCAGAAGTGGTAGCTAACTTTTCGAGGGCTGTAGATAGAGGATCATTCGCTCTCAGTGTCATGAGAGGAATATTTCATATGTTCTTGCTCAGGCAAATCCCTAGCTATGGTCATTCGGATTGAGAAAGAAAGAGTTCTCTAGGATAATCCGATTAGAGTGAGACTCGAGTAAAAATCATATTGGCCTAATAGCACCATGTTCGATATATGATCTCTAAGATATTAGATGGATGAGGTGTTAGGACCATATTGATACTAAGAAGGGGGGTGAATTAGTGTTTTCAAAAACTTTCGATGATTCGAAAACTTTCGTTTGATGAAAAATCGTATCGGAAATAAGTTTGACTTAAAAGCATTCATAAGCGTAGTGAGTAAGTAATAGTAGTAGGCAGTTAAATCAGTTTGCAATATAAGGATAAAAAAAAGAATAGAAATACAATCCAAGTTTATAGTGGTTCGGTCATTACGACCTACGTCCACTCCCAATTTCTTTTCCATCGAGGCCACCAGCATTTACTAATAATCTTCTTTCAATGGGTGAAAATCAACTATCCTCTTACAACCCTTTTTCCTTTCCATAGGTTTAGGAAAAAACTTTTACAAGTCACTCACTCCTCTCTTAAACAAAAATATAAACTTAGAACAAGAGGAGGGGAACTCTCAAAGGATTACAATAGCATTTTCTTAAGTTTTTGTTTTCAGTTTATGTGTAAACTGAGCAGGGATGAGTAGGGTATTTATAGGTCCCAAATAGATTCAAATTTGGAGCCAAAACAATCATATCCCGGGTTTTCAGGGTACTAGTGATACCACTGCCAGTATTGGGTGGTACCATCTCTAGTATTGGGTAGTACCACTACTCAGTTTAGCGGTACCACTACCTGACATGCTAATACTAGGTAATACCACTAACTGATAGTCTGGAAAAGTATGTTCTTGACTTTTCCAACTCATAGGCGGTTCAACTACCAATTTGGTAGTGCCATCGCTTGACCTAACTTTTGGTCACTAAATGGGCTTCCCAATAAGCTCAAATTAGTCCCCAATTGGCCTCTAATTGAGTTAAAATGATTACACCAAAAGCTAAATCAATTAGCCCCTTAAACTACTTCAATCTAGATAAGTGATTACAAAGCATGAATTCTTTATCTAACATATCATTATTGGAAAATCTATGGTGACATCACATGCGCAATGAAAGAACAGATAAACAAAATCCTAGAATTCCTACAGAAAAGAAGGTTTCTTCATTGTGCAAAAGTTGGTACGTAAAAACCCACGAAACCGAAAAACTATGCATAAGAGAATTACCTAGGGAGATCGTATATACCTAAAAACCTATAGTTCTATGGGAGAGGATGAAGTAGGTCAACTATCCTCCTCTCTAGCGGTGATCCACATGGTAAGGGCTGCGAAGATGCTCCTCAAATAGCTACAAAAAACTCTTCCTCGCGTATCATGCAATCAAGAAGGGGTAGCCCCTTCTTGCTGTCCACATGCCACAAATAGGGGCTGTAGTATGAGGAGTAGAGAGAGAGAGGAGAATAGGAGGAGGCATTAAAAAAGAACTTCTAGTCTATGAGTCTTTGGTTCCCTCCGATTTATAGAGGCCCCTTGTCAACTTAACTCCAATGGATCTTGTCATATTGGGTCCTGAATCTTCATCCAACTACCCAAGCCTCTTAGATTAGTAGGTCTCTATCCAATAATCTTTTATTAGCTCTTAGTTTATCTTATCCATAAGACCTAATAATTCAGGGGCTTATTGGATATCCAATAAGATAGGGGCTCCAATGGATATCTCATATTTGAACCTCTACTCGTCGTAATACTTATCATATGTGTGTGACCCTCTAGGCCCAATATCAAGCTGGCCATGAGTCATACTTATCAGAACTCCTTTTGGCTCAGTGAATTATTATCTCTATAATAATTCACTAGACTCATCGATTGCGGACGTACTAGGCCACTATGCCGTAGTCCCCAAACGATATAGGGGAATCCAATCCTTTGGATATATCTATCCTTAATAACCATGTATCTATAGTCCCTCGTCCATCTAATGCCCCAGAGATCGTATATCGGGTATGGTACTGTCAGGCCCGTACAGTTTTTACTCATGTCTCACTCTAATCAGATTCTCTTAAAGAACTTTTTTTCTCTCAATCCGAATAACCATGGCCAAGGATTTATCTGAGTAAGAACACAAGGAATATTCCTCTCATGAGAGTAGATGATCCTCTATCAACACTCAATAGTCCTGGTAAGGTTGGCTACCACTCCCGATAACCGGTTGTGCTAACATAACCTAATCTCCTATGCCAAAGCCATGTATCATTGTTTAAAGTAAAAAAATATGTTTCATCACAAAAATCATCAATATCAATAGTATACACATTATTATTCTTTAAGGAAATCATGGATTTATTTTTGTGTGATATTTTAATTATATAAGTATTAGATTCAAAGTTGATGATATATCCTTTATCACATAATTAACTAATACTTAATATATTATGTTTTAAACTATCTACTAATAACATATATTCAATCAAAAGATTTGAATTATTACGTATGGTTCCTTTGCCAATAATTTTTCCTTTGTTGTTATCTCCGAAGGTGATGTACCCTTCGTCTTAGCTAGTGAGTTTAGAGAAGTGTATTGGATTTTCAGTCATGTATCTTGAGCATCCACTATCAAGGTACCATCTCTTGCTCCTAGCTCTTAATTATAAACACATCTACAAGAAAGAGGGTTTTCTTTTAGGTACCCATTTAATTTTGGGTTTCTCATTAATAGTTCTACCTATCTTGATTAGTAGCATTGAGTTATTCATGGTTCCTTTAGGAACCCAAACTAATTTATGTGGACTATACCTTTTAAATGGATATTTATAAGCATAATATCCACTTCTACCATAAAAATTACATTTCTCTCTATATGAGATGTAATGTGAGTCCTTTAACGAAGATAGTTGGCTTTTGTTGAATGTTACTCACAAAACTAATTCCTTCCTTTCTATGAATATGACCCTTATTAGCAAGGATCATATTTAAATATTTGTTATCTATTTTAAAATTTTCTAATGTTTCTTGTAGTAACAAAATTTTCTTTTTAAATGACTCTAATTTTGCACATTTTAGTATAAGGAGTTAATAAACACTTATCATGCTCACTTTTTAATTTTTCAAGTTCACTAGAAAAAGAAGCACGATCCTTTTTTTAATAACTTATTCTTTTTGTTAACTAATTTAAAATCATCAAATAAATTATTAAAAGCATTAAGTAATTCATTATAAGATAAATAAGATTTGTTTAGGTCACTTATCTTGTCATTGAGTGTCATTAGAGTATAATTCGGGACTTCTTTGTTGGTTAGTTCATCATCTTTGGATGCATTTGAATCGTTCCAAGTAGCTTTGAGTGCCTTCATTTTCTTTGGTAACTTTTTCTTCACTTGGGGATATTCATTTTTGAAGTGCCCCGACATCTTGCATTCGTAGCATATTATTTGGTCCTTTTTTAGTTTACTTTTGTTCTTAATGTCTTATTTTGTTTTATTCTTTTTGAAGAATTTTTTAAATTTTTTTGTTAGAAGTGCCACGTTTTCATCATCATCATCATTACTTAAGTTTTCTCTCAAGTGGTCTTCTTGAGTTCTAAGTGTCAAATCTATTATGTTTTTTGCAAGGTTATTCTCAAGTTCTTCATGTGCATTACATGTCATTTCGTTGGTCATCAAAGACTCGATAAGTTCTTCGAGTGAAAAGTTATTCAAATCCTTGGCTTCTTGAATTACGATTACTTTAGAATCCTAACTCTTTGGAAGGGATCTTAATATCTTGTTAACAAATTCAAAATTAAAAAAAATTTTACCAAGTGCTTTTAAACCATTGACGATATCTATAAACCGAGTGTACATGTCTTCAATGGTCTCACTTGGTTTTATACAAAACAATTCATAATATAAACTAAAAGATTGATTTTTGACTCTTTAACTCTACTCGTGCATTCGTGTGTGATTTTAAGTGTATGTCAAATGTCATAAGTCATTTTGAAAATAGAAATTTGATTGAATTCATTTTTATCCAAAGTGCAAAATAAAGCATTCATAGCTTTGGCGTTCAAAGAGAGTCTTCTTCTCTAAATCATTCCAATCATTCATTGGAAGAGAAGACTTTTGAAACCTATTTTCAATTATATTCCATAACTCGAAATCCATATAAATTAAGAAAATCTTCATTCTAGTTTTTCAATATATGTAATCCGTTCCATTAGATATGGGAGGATGTGTGATAGAATGACCCTTATGATTGTTGGCAAAAGCTATTTCTCTTGGGTTTTAAACCAAATTGAGAGTAACATTGCTCTGATACCAATTGTTAGGATCAAGTTAGCACTAAGAAGGGGGGTGAATTAGTACTTTCAAAAAAATCATGTCGAATCATAAAACTTCGATGATTTTAACAAGTTTAATTCGATGAAACACATATCGGAATTGATATCGAAAGTGTGTTTCACGTAAATGTAATAAGCAATTAAAAACAGAGAACTACAGTATTGAAGAGCAAAAGAGTATACACCAAATTTATAGTGGTTTGGTTATTGTGACCTACATCCACTCCCGATTCCTCCTCCGTTGAGGCCACCGATGTCCACTAATGATCTTCCTTCAATAGGCGAAGGCCAACCACCTTCTTACAATACTCTCTTCTTTTTCGGGTTTAGGAGATAACTCTTATAAACCTCACACCTCTCTTAGAATGATCTCAAATATAAAGAAAGAGGAGGACACTTAGCACTTTTACAATACTTCCACACCCCAATACTTCAAGATTTTTGTTCATACTTTCATTGCTGCTTTATGTAGAAAAGAGTAGGGTATTTATAGGCCACAATGACTTCAAAATATGAGCCAAAAAATGTCTCATCTCGGATTTCTAGAGTACTAGCGGTACCACTACCAGTATTAGGCAGTACTATCGCTTAGCACTTTGACACTAGTTGGTACCACCACCCAATCTAGCGATACCACCACCTAACAGAACCTTGGAAACTGGGCTCTAGCAGTACCATCACTTGACAGGGTGGTACCATCGCTTGGCAACATTAACTACCGATGGTACCACCGCTCAGTCTAGGTGGTACCATCGCCCGGATCTCTTGGGAGGCTAAGCCTCAGGTGATTCCACCGCCCACCTTGGGCGGTGACACTACCTGGTAGGGTTTCAAGTGACCGAGTGGGCCAACCATCCAACCCAACTCAGCCTTATTTTTGGCCCAATTGGCCCATAACTGAGTTAGTGGACTCCCAATCCTAACTCAATCTAGGTTCTAACTATGACAATTAAAGCAATAACTAAGCATTCTTTGTCTGCTATGTCAATTGTTCTTCCGACGAAACCTCGACAAACTTTCGATGGACTCTCGGCAAGCTTTTGGCGAACTCCCGATGAACTCTTGCCGAACTCCCGATAAATTCTCAGCAAACTCTTGACGAACTCTCGGCGAGCTCTCGATGAACTCTCAACAAACTTTCAGCCCATCATCCGAATCTTTGACGTATCGTCCGATCTTTGACTCTAGCCGAACATATGCTTTATGCCTTATTCATTATCGTAGTTAATCCTACAACACTTATCTCAACATATGAATTAGATCAATAATTATCAATTGATTTCATCATCAAATTCTAAAATTCAACACCTCCTCGTATTCTCCTCTCTTCCTCTTCTCCTCATACTATAGCCCCTATTTGGGGCATGTGGATAGTAAGAAGGGGCAGCCCCTTCTTGATTGCGTGATGCACACGAGAAAGAGTTTTGGACAGCGATTTGAGGGGCATCTTCATAGCCCCTACTATGTGGATCATCGCTAAAGAGGAGGATATATGACATCCTTCATCCTCTCCTATAGACCTGTAGGTTTTTAGGGATATACGATCTCCCTAGGTAATTCTCTTACGTGTAGTTTTTCGATTTCGTGGGTTTTTGCGCACCAACTTTTGCACGATGATGAAACCTTCTTTTCTACGAGAATTCTAGGATTTTAATTTTTCTATTCTTTCATTGCGCATGTGATATTGCTCAAGATTTTTCAATAGTGATATCAAAGTTAAGTTGCTCATGCAAAAGATTAGCTTTTAAACCGTGTGTGTTGTATTCAATCGCATTGAAATTATTTTGCCCGATTGCTATGGTTCTTTGTTATAGTTTTCAAATATATGCTGCACCTTTTCTTGTTGTTAAGAGATGTTTTAGATAGGATTTTTGATGTCAAATTTGTCGACACAATAGGGGAATAAATGGCAGCAATTGTTGCTACCCTTGGATTTGCCGAAGGCTACTTGCAGCCTTGGCCAAGAGCTCCAATTTACTACTTTAGCCTGGTCAAAACCAGCAGGAACAAGAGCAACATGGCTTCCCTCAACCTGCTGCATGGCAGCCCCTGTAGCCAGGTTTCCTAGCTGCAAGGGGCACCCATGGCGGCTAGGGTTTCCTGGCTATAGGGGTTGCCCAAGCGACTAGGAGTTCTGGCTGCATAGGGCACCTATAGCCCATGGTAGCCTCGTAGCCATAGTTTCCTAGCTGCATGGGACTCCTTGGTGGCTAGGGTTTCCTAGCCACACAAGGCAATCCAGTGGCCTAGGATTCTTAGTTTTTGGGGAGTCTCTATATGGTAAGATTTCCTTGCTTAAGAAGAAACTACCTGCCATGTGGAGCACCTTATGGTAGAGTTATCAAAATATTACATATAATAAATTAAAATAGTTTAATTAATTATTATTATCTAGTAGTCCTACGTGGTAATGTGTACATGTGATGTATGATGTGGACGGATGATCATGGACCGTGTAATGTGTGTGTGCGTGTGATGTGATTATTATTATTATTGGGGCCTATGAGCCTCTAATTTATTTCTCGTTTATTGTCGGGCCTGCGTACCTATGATTAAGTTGTAATTATATAAGAAGGTACAGTGGGAGCATGGAGGTAATAGTGAAACCTACGAGGCCGAGACGGACGATCGCAATGCATGAAGATGCACCGAGATGTCAACAGAACCGACGATGACGAGATGGACAATCACAAGGTATAGAGATACACCGTGACATATATAGATCTTGATGTAATTGATCAAGCTCACTAGCTCGGGCTTAATCACATTAGGATGTGGTCCATGATTATCTATTGTGATTGCTCATATGATGTGTAATTGAATTATACACCTACTAGATATGTATATACATTTGCATGTGATGTACATATATATTAAATATGTATCTGTGTGGCACATTACATTCGGAGACCGAATCAAAATCCCCTCTCTCGATAATATTAAGTTGATAAATATGAGGTAATTAGATTAACCCACGTGATCTTCCATTATTATAGGTAGGGACTGTTAGGATCAAGAACGACACTAAGAGGGGGCATGAATTAGTGTAGCAGATACAAATGATAAATTTCAACGATTTCGAAAAACTTCGTTCAATGAAATTCAAAGTTTAATAAAAATCGTTAGTTAGACTCAAATAAGTTTGCAAGTGAGTAGAGAAGAGGGGATTTGACAATTTGCAATGAAGTAAAGTAAAATGCAGTAAAGAGAATAAGCAATAAGGAAAGAACACATCAGAATTTATAGTGGTTCGATTGTTTTGACCTACATCCACTTCTGATTCCTCTTCTGTCGAGGTCACTGGCATCCACTAATGGTCTTCCTTCAATAGGCGAAGACCAAGCATCTCTTTACAGTGCTTTCTCCTTTTCACAGGTTTAGGAGATAACTCTTACAAGTCTCACACCTCTTCTTGGATGATTGTAAAACTAAAGAAAGAGAGGGCTCTTACACTTTTACAACCTAACACTTAAAGATTTTTTCATACTTAGATATTACTTTGTTACCCTTTCATGCAGAAAAGGGTGGGGTATTTATAGGCCCCAATGGCTTCAAAATTAGAGCAAAAAATTATCTTATCCTATATTTCTGGATACTGGCGATACCACTACCCAATTTGGTGGTACCACCACCTGACAGAGTCTCAAATACTAAGCTCTAACGGTACCACAACTTGATAGGGTGGTACCACCACTTGGCAGTAATAACTACCGGTGGTACCACCACTCAGTCTGGGTGGTAACACCGCTCAGACCACCTAGGAGACCGTTCCCTAGGTGGTTCCACCACCCCAGTCTAGGGTGCCACCACCAGACAGGGTCCAGCAACATGGTTGGGTCTTGAATTCAGCCCAAACTAGTCCAATTACGAATCCAGATAGCCCTTAATAGAGTTAATGGGATTACCTCCCAAACCTAATCCTAATTATATATTAACTATGATTTTTAAGGCTTACACTAAATAAAACAAGCCCGGTAAGTCTAAGTTTCTTTCGGTAAGCTTCCGGGGATCTTCTGTCAAACATCTGAGGATTTCTCGGTAATCTTCCAACAGACTTTCAGCAAGCTCTTGGACTTCACGACAATCTTCTTGGCGAGTTCCGACGAGCTTCTTCTTGGTCAATTTTAGTAGCATTTCCGATGAACTTCCAGACTTCCGACGAACTCTCGAACTTCCAACGAAATCTTGATCTTGATTATAGCACTTTATTTTGCTTTATGCCTTGATCACTATCATAGTTAATCCTGAACACTTTTCTCAATATATAGATTTGATCAAATAATTTACCAATTGATTTTATCATCAAAATTCGAAATTCAACAATCTCCCCATTTTTAAAGATGACAATCAATTGATGACAGAGTTAACCTTAACTCCCCTTATCTATTTGCCATACTTGAGAAAAGACACTCTTGAATTCAAGGCATTTGAATTCAAGTATCAAATCGATAAGTTATAAGCATTTAAACTTATCGACATACACATCATGATACCAATCATGATTTACCATCTCAAAATATGATACAACGTATTTATCATAATACAAATGATATCAAGGCATGATATCTAGTTTTAAGTCTAATATAGAATGATGATAGAAAATCATCATTTTCAAGTATGATACGAATTTCAAATATGAAATTTAGCAAGATTAAAATTTCAAAGATGACAATTCATCAATCCAAGGCATGATATCAATTGTAACTAGGAAATTAAGCTCATGATACCTTATTATAATAATAGATATTTATTAAGCATTCGTGAAACATTTCAAGTATCTACGATACATATGATGCATATGCAATACATTTTGATATATTTCAAGTATTTGTGATATGTTACGATGTATTTGACGATTCCAATCATATTCTAAGTATTCACAAAACATTCAAACATTTACGATAAGATACATTTTACACATTATTTCCAATATTCGTAATGCCAATTTGTCATCAATTTGTCACATTTCTCTCCCTTTGTCATCAACAAAAAGGAGAACCATTCAATAATACAAATGTATTAAAAAAATTCAAGCAAGTTCCACACCAATTTATCCAAGCCAAAAAGGAAGGTAAGTAAAAACTTTGCATGATAACTACTTTTGGTTTTTAAAATGGATAAGCTAACATTTTTACTTTAGATGTGCAAAAGCTTTTTGGTTCTTCTTTGAGATGTGCAAGTTTCTTTTTTTCTTTGTCATAAAAAATAAGAAGAAGAGGAAGAAGAGTAAGGGAGGAATTCATCAAGTACCAAGTTCATGAAAGGATTTGAACCAAGTCAAATCCAAAATAATAAATGAGTTTTATCAAATCACGCTTCTATTTTAACAAAGAGAAAGGATTCATTAAAAGGATCAAAATCAAATCATTTTAATTCATTAAAAGGATTCATCGCAAGTGATCATCGCATACTAAAAGTCCATAAAAATTCTTCTTTTGTGAGAAGAGTAAGGAAGAATTCATGGGAAAGGAGCATCAAATTAAGGATAAAAAATCCACAAATGAAATCCATGAGAGATGTATTTATCAATGAATCCATGAGTGAAGGGACTAAGTGTCTCAAAAATCATTAAGTGATGGAGCAAGGATATGAAATAAATTTGATACCAAGTAAATTGATATTCCAGATTTCATGAAAGCCTTATAATTTCATAAAAGCTTTAAAAGTTTAAGAAAGTCTAGAAAAGATATACAACAAACTCATGTATTCGGACAATTTAACATCTCAAACTCTCTTCTAATAAAATCAAATTGTTCTTCATTTAAAGATTTGTAAAAATATCGGCTAATTGATATTTCATATCAATAAACTCTAAAGATATTTTATGGTTATTAACATGATCTCTTATGAAATAATGCCTAATGTCAATATGTTTAGTTCTAGAGTGTTAAATAAGATTTTTTGTTAAACATATTACACTTGTTATCACATTTTATGAAAATATTCTTACGGTGAATCTTATAATCTTCTAATGTATTTTTCATCCATACAACTTGTGCACAATATGCACCTGCTATATACTCCACTTCGGTTATAGATAATACAACTGAGTTTTGTTTGTTGGAAGACCAAAAAACAAGTGCATGACTTAAGAATTGATATGTTCCAGATGTGCTTTTTCTATCTTCTCTACATACAGTAAAATCTGCATCAACATAAGCAATTAATTCAACGTTTTTGGATTTTGGATACCATAATCCTATATTAGGGGTTCCTTTAAAATATCTAAGAATTTTTTTAATTACTTTAAGATGAGATAGCTTAGGATTATATTGAAATCTAGCACAAAGTCCTATGCTAAATATGATGTCCGGTCTAGTTGCGGTGAGGTATAGTAAACTACCTATCATACCCCTATAAGTTTTTTTATCGAAGCTTTCTCCACTTTTGTTCATGTCTAACTTAGTGGAGGCACTCATACGAGTATTGATAACTATTGAACCATTCATATTAAACTATTTTAGTAATTCTAATGCATATTTGGTTTGACTAAAAAAAATATCATCACTAAGTTGTTTGATTTGTAAGCCTAAAAAGAAAGTTAGTTCACCCATTAAACTCATTTCAAACTCTTGGCTCATACTCTTAGCAAATGATTCGCATAATGATTCATTTGTAGAATAAAAATTAATTTCATCAACATAAATTTGAACAATAAGAAAGTCATTTTTAAAATTTTTAATAAATAATGTAGTATCGACCTTTCCTTTAGAGAAATTATTTTGGATAAGAAATTATCTAAGTCTCTTATACCAAGCCCTCGGGGCTTATTTTAATCCATATAGAGCTTTAGTTAACTTAAACACATGATTAGAAAAAAAAAGAGTTCTCAAATCTGGGTGGTTATTCAACAGATACTTCTTCGAAAATAAAGCCATTTAAGAAAGCATTTTTAACATCCATTTGAAATAACTTAAAATTATTACTACTAGCATAAGCAAGGAGCATCCTTATGACTTCTAATCTTACCACAAGAGTGAAGGTTTCTTTATAATTGATACCTTCTTCTTGGTTGAAACCCTTGGCCACTAATCTAGCATTGTTTTTAACCACAATACCAAATTTATCTTGTTTCTTTCTAAAGACCCATTTAATATCAATAACTAAATGTTCACTAGGTCTTGGAACAAGCTTCCACATCTTATTTCTTTCAAATTGATTCAACTCTTCTTGCATTGCAATAACCCATGAATCATCTTTTAAGGCTTTGTTAATGCATTTCGGTTCAATTTGAGAAAGAAAAGCGGCGTTCGCACAAAAAAATTTAAAGGAAGAACGAGTTTGAATTCCCTTTGATGTGTCTCCAATGATTAGCTCTTTAGGATGAGTATCTACATACTTCCATTCCTTAGGTAAGGATATTTTGGAAGAAGATGTATCCAAGTTGCTAGTTGGAGGAGAGGGTTTATTTAAATTCAAAGCATAAAAAATAAGATCATCATCAAAATCATTTTTCTTAAATTCAAAGACTTTATTAAAGACAATATGAATAGACTCTTCTATAACCAAAGTTTTTTTATTAAAGATATGAAATGCTTTTGAAATAGAAGAATAACTAAGAAAAATACCTTCATCGGATTTTGCATCAAATTTTCCTAAGATATCTTTTTCATTCAAGATAAAATATTTACAACAAAAAACTATAAAATATGAAACTTTGGATTTTTTGTTATTCCATAATTCATAAGGAGTTTTGGAAAGTAATGGTCTTACTATAACCAATTCATAACATAGCATGTCGTGTTATGGGTTATGCTAAAAAATATATGGGTAGGCTATGTTTGTTTAACATGGTTCTTGTCATTTCTTATAAACTCATATTTTTTCTTTCTACTACTCTATTTTGTTAAGGATTTCTCAAAGTAGAGAAATTATGGTTGTATCCATTAGATTTACAAAAATTTTGGAATTCATGATTTTGAAATTTACCATCGTGATCACTCCGAATTAATGAAATCATAAAGTCTTTTTTATTTTGAATAAATTTACAAAACTTAAAAAAATACCTAAAGCAATTACTTTTATGTGCCACGAAGTATGTCCAAGTATACCTACTATAATCATCTACAATTACAAAGGCATATTTGCTACCTCCTAGACTTATTATATTAATTGGTCCAAACAAATCTATATAGATCAATTGCAATGGTCTAGAGGTGCTTATTTGATTTTTTGACTTGAAACTACCTTTTATTTGTTTTTCTAATTGACAAACATCACATACATTATATTTAACAAACTTAATGTTTAGAATACCTATTATAAGTTCTCTAGATGAGATTTGAGATATTAGTTTCATGCTAGTATAACCTAATTTCCTATGTCAAAGTCAAGCATCATAATTCAAAATCGAAAAACATATTTCATTATAAAGATCATCAATGTCAATAGTATATATATTATTTTATTTTAGGACAATCATAGATATGTTTTGTGTGGTTTTTCAATAATGCATTCATTGGATTCAAATCTAATGATGTATCCTTTATTACACAATTGACTAATGCTCAAAAGATTATGCTTTAAGTCATCAACCAACAACATATCTTCAATCAAAAAGTTAAATTTGTTACCTATGATTCCTTTGCCAATGATTTGACCCTTGTTATCTCCAAATGTGACATATCTTTCATCTATGCTAGTGAGCTTAGAGAATTTAGATGAATTTTTTGTCATATGCTTTGAGCATCCACTATCAAGGTACCATCTCTTACTCTTAGCTTGTGATGGTAAACATTTTTACAAAATATGGTGAACTTTAGGTAACCATTTGACCTTAGGTACCTCAAAAATCGGTCTACCCAGTTTATTATTTTGCATGAAGTTCTCTATGATTCCTTTAGGAACCCAAATCAATTTGTGTAGACTATATCTCTTAAATGGACATTTATAAGCAACATGTCCAAGTTTACAACAAAAGTTATATTTATTGGGGGGTAATACATGCAAGGTAGGGCCTTCAACAAAGGTGGTTGAATTTTGATGAGAGCTACTCAAATCCGATTCCACCTTTTCTATGAACGTGACCCTTATTGGCAAAGATCATGTTCAAGAACTTGCTACCAACCTTAAACTATTTTAGAGTTTCTTTGAGCCACAAGTTTTCCTCCTCAAGTACCTCTAAGTGTTTACACTTAGTGCATAGAGGTAATGAATTACTATCATACTTAAGTTTTTTAAATTCAATATTTAAAAGGTCATGCTCCTTTTTCAAACCATTAAACTTTTTGCTCATTATTCTATATTCATCGAACAAATCATGAAAAACACTTAAAAGCTCATTTAAAGATAAATTTGCATCTAATGAACTACTTACATCATCTCTGATAGCCATTAGTGCATAGTTGGTGACTTCCTTGTTGCTTTGTTCTTCATCTCTTCTTCTTTGGTTGTTTCTTCTTTATTTAGAGATATTCACTTTTGAATTATCTCGGCTTCTTACATTTGTAGTATATAACTTATTCTTTCTTGGGTTCAATTTTATTTTTAGTGTCATTTTTAGATTTATTTCTTTTTATAATTTTTTTTAACTTTCTTGTCAAGAGTGCCAAGTCATCATCATAGTCCTCATCACTTGAATTTTCTTTTAAGTGGTCTTCATGAGTTCTTAGTGTCATATCCTTCATATTCTTTGGAAGGTTGTTCTCAAGCACTTCATGAATATTGCAAGTCATTTCGTAGGTCATCAGAGGCTCAATAAGTTCTTCAAGTGGAAAGTTGTTTCAGTCCTTGACTTTTTGAATTGCTATTACTTTAGGATCCCAACTCTTTGGGAGGGATCTTAATATTTTGTTAACAAGTTCAAAATTAGAAAAACTTTTACCAAGTCCTTTTAGACCATTGATGACATCCGTAAATCGGGTATACATGTCTCCAATGGTCTCACTTAGTTTCATCCAAAACAATTCATAAGTATGGACTAAAAGATTAATTATGGACTCATTTACTCTACTAGTGCTCTCGTGAGTGATTTCGAATGTATGCCAAATATCAAAAGTCGTTTCATAAATAGATACTCGATTGAACTCATTTTTATCTAAACTGCAAAATAAGGCATTCATAGCCTTGGCATTTAAAGTGAAAGTCTTCTTCTCCAACTCATTCCAATCATTCATTGGAAGAGAAGACTTTTGAAAGATGTTTTCCATAATATTCCATAACTCAAAATCCATAGAAATTAGAAAAATCCTTGGGTTTTTTAATTGGTGTAATCCGTAGTCGTTTTCCAGTAGGTGTAATCCGTCCCATTGAACATGGTTGGACGTGTGATTGAGTGACCCTCTTGGTTGTCAGCAAATGCTATCTCTCTTGGGTTTTACACCAAAGTGAGAGTGACCTCGCTTTGATACCAATTGTTAGGATCAAGAATGACACTAAGAGGGGGGTTTGAATTAGTGTAGCGGATAAAAATGATAAATTTCAATGTTTTCGAAAAACTTCATTCAATGAAATTCTAAGTTCGACAAAAACCGTTAGTTAGACTCGAATAAGTTTGCAAGTGAGTATAGAAGAGAGGATTGCATAGTTTGCAATGAAGTAAAGAGAATAAGTAGTAAGGAAAGAACTGTTGGGAAATCTTGGGGGCGACATCACATGCGTAGTGAAAGAACAGAAAAAAAATCCCCAATTCCTAAAGATATGTTCGTCGTCATGCTAAAATTGGTGCACAAAAATTCGTGAAATAGAAAACCACGTGTGAGATAGATTGTGTTACCTAGGGAGATCGTATATCCCTAAATCCCTACAGATCTCTATGAGAGGGTGAAGTAGATCAAGTGCTCTCCTCTCTAGCAGTGATCCATAGGTTACGACGATGCTCCTCAAAACTCTAGGCCTACTTTGAAGAGGAGGATGGGAGGAGAATAGAAGAGGCAAACCAAAAAAGCTCTAGCCTATGAACCACTGATTCCCTCCTATTTATAGAGGTCCCATGTCAACTTAACCATAATGGATCCTACCCTATTGGGTATTGGATCTCCATCCAACTACCTAAGCCTCTTAAATTAGTGGATCTCTATCCAATAATCTCTCATTGTCTCTTATTGGATCTCATCTATAGGATCCAATAATTCAGGGGCTTATTGGATATCCAATAAGATAGGGGCTTTGGTGGATATCTCATATACGAACCTCTACTCATCGCAACACCTACTATATATGTGTAACCCTCTAGGCTCAATATCGAGCAGGTCATGAGTCATATCTATTAGAACTTCTTTTGGCTCAATGAATTATTATCTTCATAATAATTCACTCGACACATCGACCACGGACGTACTATGCCACTACGCCGTAGTCCCCAGATGATACAAGGGAATCCAATCCAATGGATATGCCTGTCCTTAGTTATCATGTACTTATAGTCCCTCATTTATCTAATATCCTAGAGACTGTATACTAGGTATGGTGCTATCAGACCCATATGGTTTTTACTCAAGTCTCACTCTAATTGGATTCTCCCGAAGAACTCTTTCTCTCTCAATCCGAATAACCCTGTCCAAGGATTTGTTTGAGTAAGAACACATGGGATATTTTTCTCATGACATCGAGAGTAGATGATCCTTTATCGACACTCAATAGCCCTCGTAAGCTTGACTGCCACTCTCGATAATCGATTGTGCTAAATTTGGGACATCCAAACCTATAAGTCTGGCATCAAAGAGTAGAGCACTCATATAGGACATTCTTTGTGTCTCAAGTCTAAGAACTAGATACACCACTAGGACTACAGAATCACTATCTGACAATAAGGCACCATCAACCATTCAGCATTCCGTAAGCGGATCAATCAATGAACTCATTCTCCAATGAGCACCTGTACTATATCCTTAGTGTCCCCACACGAGCAACTATGAGACTAGCTGCATCTATCATATGGATAGGTATACAACACCAGTCTATCTAGTTATCTCGATGTCTCTCTCGAGTAACCTATGACCGAGATTATTTAGGATATGTGTTTAAAGATAAATCGATCTCATTATCGTGATCTCATCACGATCTAATTCTCATTGCACAGATCCAAGGACATCACAATATATATACATGCATATATGCAATAGTTAATATAAAGTGATAAAATATCAAAATATAATAAGCAAAAAGACTGTATGTCAAGTCACACGTGTCATTACTCACGTAATTGACTTACAAGGCACATATGACTATCAATCTCTCACTTGACCTAAAACCAATCACCTATGTGTCTGGTCCCCATCAGACCCTTGTGACGCTCAAAGACAATATGAGACAACAGCTTTGTCAGTGGATCTATAGTGTTATATTCGGATAGAACTCTTTCCACTACTACATCTCCTCAGGTCATGATCTCTTTAATAAGCTAGAACCTCCTCAGAACATTTCTGATGAGACCTAGTTTCCCTTATTTGAACAATCGCCCTTTAATTATCATAATATAAGGGAATTGGCTCCTCGTTGCCCGACATAACTCCTAGATCTGTAATAAACTTCTTCATCCAGACTTTCTCTTTTGCTGCCTCTACTGTAGCAATGTACTCCGCCTATATAGTCGAGTCAACGGTAGTATCTTACTTGGAACTCTTCCAACACACTACTCCTCTATTCAAGGTGTACACATACCTTAAATTTGACTTGATATCATCGACATCGGATTGAAAACTCGAGTCAATGTAGCCTTCAACCATGAGGCTACTACTTTCATATACTAGTAAAAGATCCTTAGTACTTCTCAAGTACTTAAGAATACACTTTACTGCTTTCTAGTGCTCCGATCCGCTTGATACTTGCTCATGACACTCAGAGCATGCGCTATATCAGGCCTAGTACATAGCATGCCATATATGATAGACCCTATTATTGAGGCATAAAGTATCTTATCCATGTTTGCCCTTTCTTTAGGAGCCTTTGGGGACATACTCCTAAAAAGCGATATCCTATGTCTCATCGGTATGAGACATCTCTTAAAATTTTTCATGTCAAATCTTTTGAAAATGGTGTCTATATACCTGGACTAGGACAAGCTAAGTATCCTTTTGGATCTATCTCTATAGATCTAAATGCCCAAGATATAGGATGCTTCCCCTAAGTCTTTCATGGAGAAGTGTCCAGATAACCAAGCCTATACTATAGATAGCATTTCTACGTCATTCTCAATTATCATGATGTCATCCACATACAATACCAAGAAGGTAATAGTACTCCCACTTACCTTACTATACACACAAGGCTCATCTTTATTCTTAACGAAGTCGGAAGGCTCATCTTTATTCTTAACGAAGTACTCCCACATCTTTATCCTTACTACACACACAAGGTAATAGTACTCCCACTTACCTTACTTCATTACCTTCATCAGTAAAGGTAATGAAGTAGGAGTAACCACCAATGGCATGAGTTGACATGGGTCCACATACATCACTATGTATGAGTTCTAGTAGTTCAGTGACTATTTCTCTAGTTCCACTAAATAGAGAGTTGGTCAATTTTTCATGAAGGCAATACTCGCAAGTTGCATATGACTCATAGTCGAATGGATTTAGATATCCATCCTTTAGCAGCTTTTGAATCATTCCCTTATGGATATGACCTAGCCTACAATACCATAGGTATGCACTGTTTACCTCATTTTGTTTTTTCTTAGACATACTTACATTTATGATATGTGGAGTAGTGTCTAGCATAAACAAATCATTATGCAATATTTCTCTCATAATGATCTTATTATCTAATAACATTGAATAACCATTGTTCTCAAAAACTAATTTACATCCACTAACTATCAAATATGAAATGGAAACAATATTTTTTATAATAGAATGAACAAAATAACATGCATCTAATGCAATAACAACTCCACAAAGCAGATGTAAGGTGACCTCATCAACAGCTACTACAATAACTTTTGCTCCATTGCCCATCTTGAGGTTCATCTCACCTCTCGCCAATCTCCTAGGCCTTGCTAGAACCTACAATGAATTGTAAATATGATAAGCACTACCAGTATCCAATACTCATGTGTTTTTATAAGAGTTTGACCAATAGAGATTGATCATGAATGTACCTGAAGCTTCTCCAAGCTTTTATTTTGCCTTCTTTGTAAGGTACTCTTTACAGTTCCTCTTCCAGTGCCCATCTTTTTTGCGGTGGAAGCACTGACCTTTATCCTTTATCGGGTCTTTCTTAGTAACCTTTGCTTTACTTGGTCTGCCCTTGTCTTTGCCCTTCTTAAGAGACTTTTCTACTTTCTTTTTCTTTCTAGTCTCACCACTATAGAGAACTAGCTTCTCTTTCTTGATAGTGCTCTCTACCTCCCTCAACATATTAAGGAGCTCCGGGAGAATCACCTCAAGCTTATTTATATTAAAATTTATTATGAACTATGAAAAGGAATCTGGTAGGGACTAAAGTGCAAGATCCACAGATAGGTTATCCTCTAGGATCATTCCTAGACCTGTGAGTTTCTCTATCCACTCAATCATCTTTAGGACATGGTTCTGAACTGATGTCCCCTCAGTCATCCTAGCACGGAAGAGGCTCTTAGATATCTGTTAGGACTCTAGCTAGGAGGGTCCTAATTGAGAGGGGTATTCATGTTAACCTACTTAGCCGACCCTATTAAAAAAATGAAGAGGCCGGCTAGGGTTAGGAGGTTATTTCTTAGAAAAGCATTAGGAGTTGTAAAGGAATAGGAGTCTTAAGTAGGAGTCCTATTATGAGTTATTTTTAGAGAAGCATTAGGAGTTGTAAAGGGATAGGAGTCTTGAGTAGGAGTCATATTAGGAGTTATAGTTTAGAAGCCCTATAAATAGCCATATATTCATCCTCTTTTCATAAGTAATAGGTGAATCTTTTCTATAGCCTTTAAGCAATAACTTGGAGGAAGAAACCCCTATAGAGTTTCAAGGAGGCCAATCCCCTAAAGAGATCAACTCCAAGCTTAGAATTTGCAAGGGTTCTGACATTTGGTATTATAGCAACGTTCTTGGTGTCTTGTTGCCCTTCCACAACTATCCATCAGCCCTCCACAACCACCCAAAGCAATTCCCACAATTGCTTAAAAGATCGTCACAAAATTCCGCCATCATCTCCACCACCACGGATCATCCTTTGATCTCCCCGTGAATTGCAATAGGTTTTGGTTTGCTACCTTACTATTGCTGCAATTTAGTTATCCTTATTCAAAAATAAAAAAAAAATTATTCCAATATTGCTTATTAAACTTTTCGTCGTAAAGTTTTCATCTCTACGACAAAATATACATTGCAGAATTCCAACCGCGTAGCACAATCTATTTGGTCTTTCTACTATATTTTTT
Source organism: Musa acuminata AAA Group (assembly GCF_036884655.1). Classification (NCBI taxonomy): domain Eukaryota; kingdom Viridiplantae; phylum Streptophyta; class Magnoliopsida; order Zingiberales; family Musaceae; genus Musa; species Musa acuminata. The sequence continues at coordinate 33,747,989 of NC_088355.1, forward strand.
CTATCCAAATCTCTAAAAAAATTTTATGACAACTTTGACACTTCCTAATAGAGGATTTTTCTTTAGTTTCGTCAAAAAAAATTTAATATAAACCACTAATCTTTTACGTCCAATCTGCTACACTTGAAAATATGTACTGCAGAAAATTTCAGCTGCATATTGTTGCCTTAACCGATCTATTTGCAATCTTTTTTGAATGAAATTTTTATATACTTTATAGATCATCTTGGCTTCCATCTAAGATTGATCTATTGAGGAATTCATCTTTAAAAATGATTTTGTGTTGTTGTAAATTTTTATTACAAACCGCTGAAATTTTTTGACGAGAATTCTACTATCACAACTTGCACCAATTTCCTTGCTATTATACTGCCAAAATTTTTTTGATTAAATAGGATATCCTTACTGTCATATAAACTGAGATTTTTCTATCAATTTTCTCCTCAAATCTCTTAAGTTTTTGGTGGAAATTTCATCGAGAAACCACTGTTTCTTCGACGATAATTCTGCTCTTACAAGACAACACATACCTGCTACAACTTCCACTGATTTCTATCGAACCTTTGCTGTCATCTACTACAGATCTAAAACTTTCATCCATAGCCTTAAAACTCCACTAAACCACACCCTCAAACTGCACCCAAAATAGCCATAAAACAAGCCTAGACCGTAGTCTACATCCATTAATCCACCAACCCTTTCGAGCATCACTTCTCACAACCTATATATACCTTTAACCCTATAACAAAAGAGAGATCTTAATATCATATATTTGGAGGCATATACTATAGCATCTGAGGCAATCAATGCTAAATTTGAAGCTTTCGAGGCGCGAATGGAGGATAAGATTCAGACTCTCTTTACCAAATTCAGTTTAGGTCGACCACCAAACCTGAAGAAATCACATCAAGGAGAGAGCTCTAACCAATCGCACCAAACCTAAAGAGCTGACTTCCAAGAGAGGGGAGGCTCTATGATCAACCTCAACTATCCACGCATAAGAGTGGACTTCCTGTTGGGAAAAACCCGTTAAAGCGGAATATTCTTTTCCCTCTTTGTGTATCAAAATAGGTTCCTCATCAAAATACTAACTTGATATCTAAATGAAAATATCAACCAGCACAGCATAAACAATAGAGCAAAAAGTCAATCACATAGTGAGACCAAATCTTTTAACGTGGAAAACCCAATGTGGGAAAAACCAAGAGACCGTAGTCCATCTCAAACTTCCACTATCAATAGTAATGATAACAGGTTTACAATAGGTCTTCTCTAGAATAACTAGAGGATCAAAATAATATCAAGAACATAGATCTTGACTCTAGCATATCATCATATATGATGGATCTCCTCAAAAGAGAATTTTAGGTCTCACAGAATGGATATCGTAGGAAAGTACCTTAGAGAGGGTAAACTGTAGATCAACACCATTAGGATTGTAGAGTTTGCTGCAAGGATTCTTCACATAAAATTTAGACCAAAACTGACAACGTTTGGCCACCGATTGTCAAGCAGAAAACTAAGAAACCTAATATTTCTCTCTCTATTTCTCTCTCCTCTTTTCTCTGCAAGTCGCCGCATGCTGCACGCTCTAATCTTTTTCTCTTCCTCATTTTGCCCTCTCTCTATCTATTTCTTTAATTTATTTGATTTGGGCTCAAACAACCCAATTTGTCCAAGCCCATATATGGGCTGGTCCCAACAATTCTCTCCCTCCAGCTCATATGATGGGCTGTACTAAGCCCGCTCTTTACCTACATGCTTCAAGCTTCTCCTTAGGCAAAGGCTTTGTCAACATATCTGATTCATTCTCATTGGTATGCACTTTTTTCAATTATAATTCTTTCATCTCAAGCACATCACGAATCCAATGATATCTCACATCAATATGCTTGGATCTAGAATGATACGTTGAATTATTGGAGAGATGAATGGCGCTCTGACTATCACAGTAAACAATATATCCTTCCTGTTTTAAGCCCAATTCATGTAGAAACTTTTTCATCCATTAAGCTTCCTTGCAGGCTTCAGTAATTGTTATATATTCTGCTTCTGTGGTTGATAGAGCAACACACTTCTGTAACTTTGATTGCCAAGAGACTGCTCCTCCTGCAAATGTCATCAAGAATCCCGAAGTGGATTTCCTAGAATCAGTATCACCTGCCATGTTTGCATCTGTGTACCCTTCTAACACAGGTTCATCATTACCAAAACATAACTTGGAAGTACCTCTTAGATACATTAATATTTATTTCATTACTGCCCAATGTTCTTTTCCAGGATTAGAGAGAAATCGGTTGACAACTCCAACTGCATGAGCTATATCTGGCCTAGTACAAACCATAGCATAAATCAAACTGCCTACTACAGATGAGTAAGGCACTCTGGATATTTCTTCTTTTTCTTTCTCGCTTGTAGGACATTGTTTCGAACTAAGCTTGAAATGACCTGCAAGTGGAGAACAAACTGCTTTGGCTTTACTCATGTTGAATCTTTCAAGAACCTTTTCAATGTAAGTCTCCTGAGATAGCCAAATCTTCCTTTTCTTCCTATCACGAAGAATCTTCATGCCAAGTATTTGTTTCACCGATCCCAAGACTTTCATGACAAAAGATTTACTTAGCTCTCTTTTAAGCTTTCTAATTTTTCCAACATCATGGCCAACAATCAGCATATCATCAACATATAGCAGTAAAATAATAAAATCATCATTTGAAAATTTCTTCATAAACACACAATGATCATATGTGGTTCTATCATACCCTTGGCTCATCATAAAGGAATCAAACTTCTTATACCACTGTCTATGTGCCTGTTTGAGTCCGTATAAGCTTTTCCTTACCTTACACACCATATTTTCTTTTCTTTTGACTTTGAAACCTTCTGATTGCTCTATGTAAATTTCTTCTTCTAAGTCACCATGAAGAAATGTTGTTTTCACATCAAGTTGCTCAACTTCTAAATTCAAGCGGGCAACCAAACAAAGAACAATTTGGATAGAGGATATTTTCATAACTGGAGAAAATATTTCTTCAAAGTCAATACATTTCTTCTGACTGAATCCTTTCACAACTAGTCGTGCCTTGTATCTTTGTTGTGAGCTATTATTTTCAATCTTTAATTTGAAAACCCATTTATTCTTGAGAGCTTTCTTCTCTTTAGGCAATTTTACCAAGTCATAGGTGTGGTTCTCAAGCAAGGGCTTTAACCCACTCATTCTTATTCTTATGTAGAATAGCTTCTTTGTAAGTTTCTGGCTCTCCCCCATTAGTAAGCATAACATACTCATGTGGAGGATATTTGGTAGATAGTTGTCGCTCTCTAGTGGATCTTCTCAATGGAATCTCAACTGGTGTTGGAGGTGCTTGTTCAGTTGGTTCAACATCATCAACTATAGGTGTATCATCACTGGTATTCTCACCACAATCTTCTTATTCATCTCTCCCATGATCATCATGAACTATAGGTGAAGGAACTAGACCCAAACTCCAAGGAATATAAACAGATGTTTCTGGCTTCTCAATATTATCACCATCATCAAATAATTGGTCTTCAAGAAACATAACATCTCTGCTTCTAATAATCTTCTTGTTCACTGGATCCCATAATCTATACTCAAACTCTTCATGACCATATCCCAAGAAGATACATGCTTTTGCTTTACTATCAAGCTTGGACTCTCATCTTTGGGAATATGAACAAATGCTTTACACCCAAAGACTCTTAAGTGATTATAAGATATATCTTTTCCTCTCCATACTCTCTTTGGAACATCACCTTTCAGAGAAACTGATGGAGAAAGATTTATCAGATCAACTGTAGTTCTTATAGCCTCCCCCAAAAATGACTTTGGTAACTTGGCGTGGGAAAGCATATACCTAATCCTTTCTTCAATTGTTCTATTCATCCTTTCTGCCACACCGTTCTGTTGAGGAGTTTTAGGAACTGTTTTCTCAAGCCTGATACTATGGAACCTGCAATAATTCTCAAAAGGACCCCTGTACTCACTACCATTATCTGATCGAATACACTTTAGTTTTTTGCCAGTTTCTCTTTCAACACTAACATGAAACTCCTTGAAAACATCAAGTACCTGGTCTTTAGATTTCAAAGCAAAAGCCCACACTTTTCTAGAATGGTCATCAATAAAAGTAACAAAATAAAGAGCACCTCCAAGAGTTCTAGTTTGCATAGTACAAACATCATTATGAACTAAATCAATAACATATGATCTTCTAGATGATGGATATGTATGAAATGCAACTCTATGTGTTTTTCCAGCTAAGCAATGATCACAAGATTTAAGAGATGTACCTTGCAACTCTGGTAAGAACTGCTTTCTAACAAGAGTTTGAAGTCCCTTCTCGCTGATATGTCTAAGCCTCTTATGCCAAAGATCTATACTTTCACCTTTTTGAATTGCATTAATCTCCTTTGTCTAGCTTAGCTTCCATGACATAAAAAGAGTTAAGTTTCTTTCCTCTTACCACAATCAGAGAACCTTTAGTGAGTTTCCATTTACTTTCACCAAAATAGTGTGTAAAGCCCTCATCATCAAGTCTACCTGTAGATATCAAGTTAAGACGAATATATGGAATATGCCTTATATCTTTGAGTATCAATTTGCTCCCAATACTGGTCTCTAAGCAAATATCTCCAATACCCACAATCTTAGATGTACCAATGTTTCCCATTCTGACATTACTAAAATCACCAATAGTATAAGATCTAAAGAAATCAACATGAGAAGTAACATGAAATGAAGCACCAGAGTCAATTACCCAATTACTGTCCTGAGCTACAAGACTAACACAACCTTCATCACAAACAATAGTGATATTACCTTCAGCAGCAACTGTATTGGTCTCTTTCTTATTTTTCTTCATTTCATTCTGTTCTCGCTTCTAAAACCTACACTCTTTCTTCATGTGACCTAGCCTGTTATAGTGAAAGCATTTGATATCTCTTCTAGACTTGGATCTTCCTTTATATCTATGTGGATTTCTGCTATGACTTCTTCCACGTCCTTCTTGTTTTTCAGTAACAAATGCCTTAGAAGAAGATTCACCCTGTTCTTTCCTTCTGGCATCTTCATTTAGCAAAATGTCTTTAACCATATCTATAGTTAGAGTTCCCTCTGGCGTGTGGAGTTGCAAATAGTCACCACATACGTTTCCCAACTTTCTGGTAAAGAGCTGAGAAGTAATAATCCTTGCATCTCATCATCTATATTCATTTTCATAGCAACCAACTTGTTTGCAAGACTCTGAAATAGGCTTATGTGCTCAACAATGTTACCACCATCTTTATACTTCAAATTTACAAGCCTTCTGATGAGAGAAATTCTATTTCCCACTGTCTTTTTCGCAAAGAGGTTTTCTAACCTTTGTCAAACAACATCAGCTTTAGTTTCATCTGAAATATGCTCATGCAAGTTTATATCCATCCATCTTCTAATATAGGCAATAGCTTTTCTATGTTGAACTTCCCATTCTTCATCGTCCATAGTAGAAGGTTTATCTTTAACTTTGATAGGCTTATACAAATCTTTGCAATAGAGCAAATCTTCCATCAGACGCCTCCAAGTGGAATAATTTGATGAGTTCAATTTAATCGTACCATCTGACTGCTCCATTTCAATCACACAAGAAAAACTAGCACCAAACAACCTGTTGCTCTGATACCACTTGTTGGGAAAAATCTGTTAAAGCAGAATATTCTTTTCCCTCTTTGTGTATCAAAATGGGTTCCTCATCAAAATACCAACTTGATATCCAAATGAAAATATCAACTAGCACAGCATAAACAATAGAGCAAAAAGTCAATCACATAGTGAGACCAAATCTTTTAATGTGGAAAACCCAATGTGGGAAAAACCACAGGACCGTAGTCCACTTCAAACTTTCACTATCAATAGTAATGATAACAGGTTTATAATAGGTCTTCTCTAGAATAACTAGAGGATCAGAATAACATCAAGAACATAGATATTGGCTCTAGCATATCATCATATAGGATGGATCGTTCAAAAGATAATTTTAGGTCTCACAGAATGGATATCGTAGGAAAGTATCTTAGAGAGGGTAAATTGTAGATCAACACTATTAAGATTGTAGAGTTTGCTGCAAGGATTCTCCACATAAAATTTGGGCCGAAACTGACAACGTTTGGCCACCGATCGTCAAGCAGAAAACTAAGAAACCTAATATTTCTTTTTCTATTTCTCTCTCCTCTTTTCTCTGCACGTCACCGCACGCTGCACGCTCTAATCTTTTTCTCTTCCTCATTTTACCCTTTCTCTCTCTATTTTTTTAATTTATTTGATTTGGGCTCAAATGGCCCAATTTGTCCAAGCCCACATATGGGCTGGACCCAACACTTCCCTAGATGGGAAGGAGACCCAATTGGTTGGATCTCACGCGCGGAGCGATATTATCAATATCACAAAACTGCGGATGCATCCATGGTAGAAATTACGACTATACATCTTGAAAGGAATGCCATACAATGGTTTAACTAGTTTGAACACACTCATAGAGTCCTCTCATGGCGACAATTCAAAGGACTATCGATTTGCTTCGGACCAACCGATTACGAGAACATTGATGGACAACTAGCAAAAATCCGACAAACCTCCACCATTCAGGAGTATCAAACCAAGTTTGAAAGGTTATCTAATCAAACTCGTGATTGGTCTGAAAAATATCTATTGGGGACCTTCATTGAGGGCTTGAAGTTGGAGATCCGAGGAGAAGTTAAAGCGCGATAACCACACACGCTTATGGCAGCCATCTCTTTCGCACGACTTCAAGAGGAGCGATTGAACCATGAAACCCGGAGGACTAGGATCGCTCCTCGACCTACAATTCTGAAACCATCAACCCCCCCTACTATTAATCGAGTACCTGTTGAATCTCGTATTTTGATAACAAAACCAATTGATAAGTGTTTATGATTTAATATGCATTTTGAATGATGCAGGATGCTTCGATCAGGGAGATACAATTAAAGCATGAAAAATCATGTTAGGCCGGGGGAAAACATGTCAAAAGATTGGACGTCACACTAGTGGATCGGTCGACGTATCGATAGAAGGCTTTGGACCATGGATTCGGGCATTGGGCCAAGAAGAGCGGATATTGCACCAAGGATATCGGAGTTGCGGAGTCAACTGACCGATTGGGCAATAGGCCGCAAGAGAGGACGATGCACCGAAGAATCGGACAAAGCGTCGAGGGACTAATGACATGCCAGACAACATGATTAATGCTTAGTATTAATTGTATAGATCAAAGTGTGTTTTTATATGTGCAGGATTAACAACGATAGCAAGGCATAAAGCAAAATGAAGTCCCGAAGTCAAGAACGTGATTTCATTGGGAGTTCGAGAGTTCGTTGGAAGTCCGGATGTTCATTGGAAGTTCTACAGGAACCAACCGAGAAGTCTCGGAGCTTGCTAGAGAAGCTCGTCAGAAATCATTAAAAAGATTGTTGTGAAGTCCGGGAGCTTGCCGGGAGTCCGCTGGAATATTGCCAAGAGATCGTTGAAAGTTCGCTAGAAGCTCGCTGGAAGAAACTAGACTTACGGACTTGTTTAGCTTAGGAAATGTCTTAGAATTCGTAGTTAGCACATAATTGGGTTTGGAATTGGGCCAACCCAATTATAGGCCAGTTGGGCCCATGTAAGGACTATGTTGGGCCTAATGAAAGGCCCAAATAGTGACCCAAGAAGTGGCATTATCATGGCATAGTCTCCGAGACTGTGTTAGTGGTGGTACCGCTAGTCTGGGCAGTGGTACCGCCTCCGGTAGGGTGCCAGGCGGTGGTACTACTAGTTTGGGCGGTGATATCACCCAATGGCCTAGTGCCAGGCGGTGGTACCGCCTAGTGCCAGGCGGTGGTACCACCTAGTGCAATGTTATTGTCAAACTAACACTAGTGGTGGTATCGCCGACTATAGGCGGTGATACCGCCCGAACCTAGGAAACCTGGGATGAGATGTTTTTAGGCTCTAAGTTTGAATCAACTTGAGGCTTATAAATACCTCTCTCATCCTTGGTTAAACTATATAAGACTTGAGAGTAAAAATAGAAAGAAACGCTGTTGCAATCTTGTGTGAACTCTTCTCAAAAGTTCTAAGTGTTAGAATAGTTTGATAGACGAGTGAGTGGGGGTGTAAGGGTTATCTCCTAAACCCGGTAAAAGGAGAATTGAGTTATAAAAGGTGGTTGGTCTTCGCCTATTGAAGGAAGACTGATAGTGGATGCCAATGGCCTTGACGGAAGAGGAATCAGTGAAGTGGATGTAGGTCACGACGACCGAACTACTATAAAAATTTGATTTGCATTTCTTTAAGGAATTTACTTTAACTGCAAACTCACTTTAGTTGCTTTACATCCACTACGCTCTTCCCTATGCTTTCAAAGTTATTACCTTTACGAAACAGTTTTTCATCGGAAATGGATTTAATCGCAATGAAGTATTAAACCGACGTAATCTTTCCACTGCACTAATTCACCCCCCACCCCCACCCCCCACCACCAACACACCGCCCCCCCCTCTTAGTGTCAACTCGTTCATAATAGTTGGTATCAAAGTCTCGTGATTTCTTATTTGGTTTAACACCCAAGATAAATAGCTTTTTTCTGCCTTCAAGAGGGACTTTCTCTCATTCGTCCTCCCTTGTTCAATGGGACGGACTACATATATTGGAAAACTCAAATGGGAGTTTAAATTTATGGAGTATTATGGAAAATAGTTTTCGAATGTCTTCTCTTCCAATGAACCATTGGAATGATTTGGAGAAAAAAACTTTTTCTTTAAATGCTAGAGCTATGAACGCTCTATTTTGCACTTTGGATAAAACTAAGTTTAATCGGGTTTCTACTTGTGAAATAGCTTTCGAAATATAGCACACTCTTGAAATTACACATGAAAACACTAGCAAAGTTAAAAGATTCGAAAATCAACTTTTTAATGCATGATTTTGAACTTTTCCGAATAAAGCCAAGTGAAACCGTTGTTAACATGTACACCCATTTTATGGATGTCGTCAATAATTTAAAAGCACTTGGTAGAAGTTTTTCGGACTTTGAACTTGTAAACAAAATTTTATGTTCTCTTAATTAGAGTTAGGATTCAAAAGTAATGGGTATTCAAGAATCAAAAAACTTAAACCATTTACTAATTGAAGAACTTATAGGGTCTTTGATGACCTATGAAATGACGTGCAATGCACGTGAAGAACTTGAGAACCACCTTCCAAAGAACATAAAGGATTTTAGACTTAGAACAATTGAAGACCATTCGAGCATAAGCTCAAGTGATGGTGAACTTGAACTCCTCATGAAATTTTTAAAAAAAGAATCGAAAATTAAAAATAAACTAAAAAATAAGAAGAATACGACTTTAGACAAATCAAGCTCATCCAAAGACGACGAGAAAATCAACAAAGGTGAGGTGGCAAACTACGCCTTAATGGCTTTCTACAACGAGGTAAACAATTCAAACGAAACTCCCTTAGTTTACTTTGAAACTCCCTTAGTTTAAAAAATTATGTAAATTTCTTTTCAAAAATTGCATGTTTAATGATGTAATGAAAATGTAAAAAATTGGAATCATGCTAGTAATTTTGAAAATGATAATAAAAATTATATGTTTTATGTTAAAGGAATAAAATGTTAGATTTAAATCTAATGATAATCTTATGTATATTTTTCAAGAAGAAATAATGTATATCTTGATGATTCTCGTATTGATTTTTGACTTTGTTTGAAAATGCCTTATGCTCAATGAAACCAGGATTGATGAATATGGTTTATGTTTAATGATTTCTTTGACTTATATGCCTTATCATGATGAATGTTTTGAAAATAAATATTTGTATCATGCTTTATGATTTTTATGAATAAGGACTTGAAGTAATGATTTGAAATCATATGTTTTGGAATTAAAATAATAAATCAAATCTCTTGTTTAAAGAAACCTTATGTTTAATATGTTATACTTTTTTGGTCTTGATGGTTTTTATGACGAAATCTACTTTTCGATCCTAAAATGATGCATGGTTTTGACATAAGAACAAATATTTGGGCATGCTAATATAAAGTCAATCACACAAATTGAAACTAAAAAAGTTTAGATATCTTTAAGAATCATTCAACATTATGTTCAATGAAACCATGCTTGATGCCTTAATGAAAATGTAATGATGGTTTGAAAGTATGCTTAACGAATGATGCATGCATGGATTTGACATGCATGATAATTTTTATAATCTTTTCGAAGTTCTTTTTTAGTGTTAATGAATGATGCATGGATTTGACATAAAAGAAAAGGACATACATGTATGAAAATCAATTAATAAGTTGAAACAAAAAAGAGAAAAACATTTTTCTTAAAAATTTTCATTTTCTTGTCTTATCGATTTTTCATTAAGAGACCAATAAAATTATTTATGCCATTTTGAATCTCTTGAAAGAAATGTTGAGATTTTGATAATTTTAATTTGAATGAGTTTTATCAAAATCATGATCTTGGTTTATTGGAATTACTTGAGATTTTTTTTTTTGAATCAATATCTCTTCTTTGTACTCCTATGATCTTTTTTTGGTATTTTATTTAAAGAAGAGATTTACTATATGAATAATGTCTTTTGGTATTTAAGTGGTCTTATCCTTCATGACATGATCTCTTTGTATTTATGGCTTATATACCTTGAAATGATTGAAATATTTTGCACCATTATGTTCTTCCCTTATTCTTTCTTATTTACAATGACAAAAAGGGAAAAGAAAATAGCTAACATCTCAAGAGAACCAAGTTTGCTAGCTTGAATAATAAACTTAGACATATTAGATCTCCCAAATGCATAAATTCTTCTTATACATTTTTCGATTATGATCTTTATTTCTTGAATTTTAGACTTGATCTTTTATTTTTTTATGATTGAAATAATGATTGAAACATTGATGATATGAATGCATGAAATACTCATGATATTGTTTTAATGCTCTAAAATGATATAAATTTGCTAGCTTATGAGTATCGTGTATGATATGATGATTGATTTATTTTTAGTATCATGCATGGAGTAAGGATGATATGTAAAGTTTTAAAATTATGCATGTTGTAAATTGAAACTATCATGATGCACAAGCATATTGAAATAATGATTGAAACATTGATGTAATTATGAATGATGATTTGATATTATTCATGCAATACTTCAACTTATGATAATGATACATGCAATGATAAAATATTCATGATGAAAAATTATTTTGATATTCATGACTTGATTTTCATCTATGTTATTTTACCTTTGTCATAATTTAAAAATTATTGTAAAGGAAAAAAGAGATACAAAATTGTATCCTTCCCTTCTTTTTGCCAATAACAAAGGAGGAGATAGCTAGCTTACTAGCTAGCTTGCACAAGTCAAAAAGATGCACAAATCTTGCCAACTTTCATATGTGTAAAATTTGCTAGCTCACAAATTCTAAGGAGAAAACTTGCTTGCTTGCTAGCACATCTAAAGAGAAGATGCAAACATACTTCATGTAGCTTGCTTCATGTAAAACATTGTATCTTGCTAGCTTTTATCTTGTATTATTTTTCAAAAAACTTGCTAGCTTTCATATTTCAAAGAGAAGTAACACTTGTCAAATTGCTAGCTTGTATGTTGTAAAATAATATAAAATTTTACTCGCTTGCACTTTGCAAAGGAAGCAAAAATGTTACTTCTCAAAAGAGAAGAAAGAGCTTGCTATCTTGCCTATCTCAAGAAGCAAAACTTGCAACTTGCAAAAATTGCTAGCTTACACACTTCAACAAGAAAGCTATCTTGCATTTGCTTTTGAAATTTTGCTAGCTTGTATGTTGTAGAGCATGCTATCTTACTAACTTGCAAAACTAAAATTTTTGCTAGCTTGCATGATGATAAAAATGGAGATTATATTTATTATACAATGATTTGAACTTGTATGTCCAAACACTTGACAGTTGGAACTTCTCCTTTTTGTTGATGACAAAGGGGGAGAAGTATGATTATGTTATGCATGATGACATGTTACAAATATTCATGATAAAATTTAACTTGAATTTAAGGTTCTATTAATAAGGCATATTGATAGGGGGAGTTTGTTTAAACTCTGGGAGTTAAGGTTAACTCCGTTATTAATTGGTTATCATCATCAAAAAGGGGAAGATTATTGAATCTCATATTTTGATGATGAAACCAATTGATAAGTGTTTATGATTTGATCTGCGTTTTTAGTGACGTAGGATACTTTGATTAGGATGAGATAATTAAAGCAAGAAGAATCATGTTGGGTCAGTGGAACATTTTAGAAGATTAGATGTCAAGCCGGAGGATCAGTCGACGTATCGACAGAAGGCTTTGAGCCATAGATTTAAGCATCGGGCCAAGAAGAGTGGATATTATACCAAGGATATCGGAGTTGCGGAGTCAATTGGCCGATTGGGCAATAGGCCGCAAGAGAGGACGATGCGTTGAAGAATCGGACGAAGCGTCAATGGACCAATGAAATGTCGGACAATATGATTCAAGCTTAGTAATAATTGTCTAGATCGAAGTGTGTTTTTACATGTGCAGGATTAACTACGATAGCAAGGTATAAAGCAAAATGAAGTCCCGGAGTCAAGAATGTGATTTCGTTAGGAGTTCGAGAGTTCGTCGAAAATCTGGATGTTCGTCGGAAGTTTTACCGGAACCAACCGAGAAGTTTAGAAGCTTGCCAAAGAAGCTCATCGGAACTCGCCAAGAAGATCGTCATAAAGTCCAGGAGTTTGCTGGGAGTCCACCAGAACATTGCCGAGAGATCATCGGAAGTTCGTCGGAAGCTCGCTAAAAGAAACCTAGACTTACGGACTTGTTTAGCTTAGGAAATATCTTAAATTTCATGGTTAGCACGTAATTGGGATTGAAATTGGGCCAACACAATTAGGGGTCAATTGGGCCCATGTAAGGACTGTGTTGGGCCCAATGAATTGCCCAAACAATGACCCAAGAAGTGGCATCATCATGGCACAATCTCCGAGATTGTGTCGGGCGGTGGTACCGCTAGTCTAGGCGACGGTACCGCCCTTGGCAGGGTGTTAGGTGGTGGTACCGCCCAATGGCCCAGTGCTAGGTGGTGGTACCGCCCAGTACAGTGTCAGTGTCAGATTGATACAGGCGGTGGTACCGCCCGAACCCAGGAAACCCGAGATGAGATGTTTTTAGGCTCTAAGTTTAAATCAACTTGAGGCCTATAAATACCCCTCTCATCCCTGGTTAAACTATACAATACTTGAGAGTAAAAATAGAAAGAAACGCTGCTGCAATCTTATGTGAACTCCTCTCAAAAGTTCTAAATGTTATAATAGTTTGAGAGAGGAGTGAGTGGAGGTGTAAGGGTTATCTCCTAAACTTGGTAAAAGGAGAATTGAGTTGTGAAAGGTGGTTGGTCTTCGTCTATTGAAGGAAGATCGATAGTGGATGTCGGTAGCCTCGACAGAAGATGAATCGACGGAGTGGATGTAGGTCACGACGACCAAACCACTATAAAAATCTAGTTTGCATTTCTCTTAAACAATTTACTTTAACTATAAACTTACTTTACTTGCTTTACATCCACTACGTACTTCCATACACTTTCAAAGTTATTACCTTTATGAAATGGTTTTTCGTCAAAAACAGATTTAACCACAACGAAGTATTAAACTGACATAATCTTTCCGCTACACTAATTCATCCCCCTCTCTTAGTGCTGACTCGTTCCTAACAAGTTGATCTAGGGGTGAGAAAGTAATAGTCTTTTAGAAATGATCGACACTTGTATAATACGTTTAAAGTCAATCCCTACCTAAGATAGTATCAAAATCTAGAAACTTTGTAAAATAAGATCTACTAGCAAATCATATCTTTCAATAGTATTGATATAATTTCTAAATATGTGATCAACTATCAAAGAGTTTTCAACTAGTGTTACTACCATTAATGCATTACTCATTGTCTCAAGATTCTTATAGTAATAAAATAAAATAATATAAAAGAATGTATAAAGCCAAAATCTATAAGCACAGAAGCAGATACACCACAAAGTATAATTATATCTTAAACAATAGATCTCGAGGCTTTAGCATCTTGATGGGTGAGTGTATAGACCCTCGCTTAACCTCCCCCTCTAGGTCCTAGATATTGTTGTCCAGATGTTTACTATGGAACTTGGCATTGATATTGCTTCCATGGATAGTCCTTCAACATGTGCTTCGATTGTTGACAAAAAATTATACATGCTATCCCATGAGGCATGAGGTGAAAATATGATCAATCTTTCTATAGAAATAACATCTTATGGCAACTTAATTATTGAGAGCTCCTGCTTGCTGGTGTCTAGACTATCTACTCTTGTCTTTTTTTGAGGGTTTAGAACATGATTCCTTATGTGTAAATGATGTAGCACTAAAAGATCACTTTTAATCCTTCGCTTGTTATAATTTATTATCATATTTTTTCACCACAAAAGCTTGATTAAGAACTTCAACACATATTGGTATAATCAATATAGCAAGGACTTTCTAAGCAACGGACGAAGTTTCTAACGAGCCCTTTAATATTCATTAAAGGCAATATGTGAAGAGAACTAGGTCAATTCAGTGAAATAATAATCATATTTCATTACAGTCCTACTTTACTAGTAGATACTAAGGAACTCTTGTTACTTCTCAAAGCGAACTGAATCAGGGAAGAATAGCTCACAAAATATATTCTTAAATTACTCTGAAATTACCACATTGCCTCTTGCCTCCAACATTCTCCTTTTTTAGGTCTATTAAGTATTTATCTTCCCTTCTAAAATAAAAGAAACGAAGGCACCTTTTGATTTTTCCTACACTTGATAACTTCAAATATTTTTTTCACTTGAAAAATCTAACGTTTAATAAAGATTGGATCTAGTTTGCCCTTAAATATAGGTGGTTCTAATCTCTTAAAGTGATCCAAAGTATTATTTCCATCTCATGGAGTTCCATCTTGCTCCTCCTAACACTCAAAGTAACTTCTAATAGCATTAAGGACTCCTTGTACATCATCTGAAGCATTAACATGTGCTAAAGTCTGAGGTGCATTATGCAGTGTTGGAGAAGCTAACACATAATCAGTGATAAGTATATGTAAAAATTGAGTTTGTTTTATGATACGTAAAACTTCTAAGTTATGATTTGCTCAAATACCTTTTCGAGTGCATAAGCCAATAGCATTGCGACCACAAGCACCCCAAGCAATAAGACTACTATTATCTTAAATTGACTCTATTACTCTTATAATAGGTCAAAGATAATCATTTATCAAAATCAATCGAGGGACTTAAGCACCTAAAATAGGCCTAGAATATGCATTGATACCATAAAAAGATATCACATCCTTAAATTTTTTTTAAGATTATAATATCTTTTTACTAGTACATCCAAAGCCAAATAAATAAATATCACTTTATTAATATGATAAATATTTATTATAATTTATTTATTCATTAAATTACAAGTCAAAAGTAGTTATAGACTTTATTAAGAAACATAGTGATGTTAATTGGAAAATAAATCTAATTAGCTTTACCTAACATTAGAGGAACATCTAGTGTTATTAAGAGACTGTTTTGAAATAAAAACAATAATAATAACGCTAAGTAAGAACCCTTACAAGTCAACTTTATAATGAATAATGATCAAAAGTCAATCATGTCATCCCAATAGCATATATCAAATACCCGAAAAAACACTCTCCTAATAGTGGATAGAGAAAATAGATATAGACAAACTCATATTACACTCCTAACAACGAATGGAGTGGTGTCTCTCATTTGCCAAAGTGGGAATAGCCTACTAATCCCCAAAGAAAATCACCCTTCCTCTCATATTGGTCATATCTATATATGGATAAAATAATATATTAAAATATCTCCTTCAAATATCATTAATGTCAAATAATATCAATTAGCCCTCAACTGACTTGAACCCTAGTTCAATTAGTCCATGAACTCGATTTAGCTAGATCCTATCTAACTCAATCATTAATCTTTATTTAACTAGTTTAGAACTATCCTGATATACTTTGGACTAGATTGAGTTCAACTTATCTTACACTTGAATAAGTTAAACCAATTTGGAATAATCCTGAATCGATCTAAACTGATCAAATTTAATTTGATTCAATTAATATTTATATCCAAATTAAATAAAATAAAAGCAATAAGCTAGACTACATAATATTAGATTAAGTTGGTCTAACCCATGTATTGCTCGTGTGCATTGATTGTGCATGTACTACACCAAACTGGGCTAACCCATAGCCCATGAACTCATCATGTGCACCGTACATGAATACCCATGTTGAGCTAGGCTAAGCTAACCTATAGGCTTGGGCCTAACCTATGGGTTAGGCTTAGCCTAATAACTAGGGTTAGCTTGTGGCTCGACTTATGAGTTGGCCTTGGCCTAGTACGTGGCTTGACTTGCAAGTTTTGCATGCTAATTGGTTTGAATTTAAACTTTAATCAATTCTTTCAAATTGACACCATTCAATTATAATCAAACATCTATTCACTAGTAATAAGTTATTAAAATATAATAAATAATAATAAATTAAAAAAATAAATTGCATAATGAGAAAATAACATTCTTAATCAAGTATTGTATAAATCTAACAAAAATCAAATATCATACATTCAAGATAAAAATCTTAGAAATATATATGATAAGAATAATTTCAATATATTTTAATTATAAAATAAAATTCTATACCTTTAGATGGATAAAAGAATATTTTAAAAACTTTATATAACATGTTTTAATCTAATAATAAAATTTTTGAAATTTAAGGAAATAAAAAATATTTTAAAACTATATATAATATATTTTAATTTAAAAAATAAAATTTTAAATATTTAAAAGCATCAAAAAATTTTATTTTTCAAGAAAACAAGGAACTTACCTCTCCTCGATGCAAACTCTTCGTTTGTCCCAAGAGAGCACTTCAGATTTTTTTTATTTTTATATTTATTTTTATTTAATTTACTAACAAAAATGATATCATCTATTTTGAATGTTGAATAATTATTTTTTAAATTTTATTAGTAAGAAAGAAAATAAAAAAGTCATACCGATTTGATTACAATATCTATAATTATAATAATATATTATAAACAGATTCCCCCACACCATCAAACACACCTCATTTTATGGTGAAAAAAAAGAAAAAAAAAAGAAAAAGAGGAACTCGGTTTTATGTCGTCCCTTCTATTCTTGCGTGAGTCAACCCCACGCACGCATCCACGAAGTCGTCGTTGATGAAGTCTGTCGAGAACACCTGCAACCGATCGGCGATCCCCCTCCCGACGGCCTGCGCAATGAACAGCCTCGCGTGGCCTTGGATTCTCCCCGTCACCGGTCTCACGCACACCACCGGGTTGTCCGGTTGCGGCGTCACCGTGTTCTCCACCCGGTAGAAGTACTTCCTCGACGCATTCGGCTGCTGCTCGCCCAGCCGCTTCAGGTTGTTCTCGAACTTGGTCTTCGGCAGGTCCGTATCGATCCAGTGATCCTTCAGGAATCCCCCGCTCCACAGCGGGTCCCCCGGCTTCGGCGCCGGCGACTTCCGCGGCTTCCACACGCAAATGACTCGCCGGGGCAGCAGCTCGGCCACGGTCTTTTCGAACACGGCCGCGTCCTGCGGTATCAGGTGCTCGCCAAGCTGCTCGACGAGGTACTTGTCGAAGTCCGGCGGGTCCTCGTGGCCGAACTCGGTCCGGATCTCGAGGACGACGATCTCGTGCTCGGTCTCGGAGAGGAACCGCTTGACGTCGCGGATCACGACGTCGACGCCGTAGGTGAGGAGGATGCCATGGCAGACGCGGTGATCCTTCTGGACGCGGATGTCGAGGACGCGGGCACCGCCGGCGAGCTGGCGGTAGACGGAGCAGGACTGGCACTGGGCGAAGGGGCGGGAGATGAAGCGGAGGCCGATCTTGTCGGTGGCGGAGTCGTGGGTGCCGGGCCAGACGATCTGGTGGACGCGTAGGTTGGCAGGGCCAAGGGCCGACATCCAGGTCTTGCGGTCGGCGGGGCGGTAGTCGCAGCCGGGGAATTGATCGCCCGAGCCCTCGAAGAGCTCGATGAGGGCCAACTTCTCGGCGGCGACGGACTTTCGGCGCTCAACTTGCTTGGCGAGTTGGGCGCCCATGGTGGTGGTGGTGGTGGGTGGAGGGGTAGAGGTGGGAGAGGGACACCATCGTAACACCGTTATATATGATAAGATAATAGCAAGAAATGTGGGATGTTTAGGGGTTAATTTCTTGTTTTTTAATTATAGTCTGTTTTTTGTGCCTTTAGTGTTGGGTTTGTAGGGAGTTAATATTTATTGTTGTGGCCATTGGGCGGTGGTGACGTGTTCGGCCGTCCGTGGAAGTCTCCCTTGTTGTATGTGGGCCAATGATTGGTCCGATTGCTTGGAGTTCTGCGAAGAATGTTGTGGGGCTCGGAAATTTCAGTGTGGAACGTCGGGGGAGGTATTTTAACCTTGATTAATGCGAATCGGGCTCGTGGTTGGCGCGGTTAATGCGAAATTGGCTCATGGTTGGTGCGACTAATACTCGAATGTTAATTTGCCTTCTCACATATTTCTCGAACCACACAGGTGCAAAACAATTAAAAAAAAAAAAAAAAGAGAAAGAGAGAGTAATTTATAATAAAAAAATTCTAGCAATAAGCTTTTTATCATAATTTATTTTTATTTTTATTTTTAGATTTTTGATAAAAAGAGTATAAATCCAACTACGAAGAGATAATAAACTTTTCTGATACTCTCTCCTATCACCACACAGTGTCATTGTTTTTCTGATACTTTCACACCACCATCGGATTTGTACTCTTTAAGCCTCTATTTTATATGATGATTAGTTCTTGTCCTCCGATCGAATGCCCTCCGATCATAGGTGAAGCTGATCCAAAAGTATATCAATAATCATGTCACTATAGTAAGGGTGTATGTATCGTTCACATGTAAAGCTCAAGAGCTCAAATCATATATCTCTTCGCCGAGCAGGTCATAACCTTTCTCTCCCTATCGTCACCTGTTGCCCCATCCTCAAATCTACTCCACCATGGACGAAGTAATCATCCAAAGATTTGAGCATGACACCATGGTGGTGGTCTCATCGGCTTCCTCTTCCTCCTATAGCGTCGATGCAGATATAAAACTGTGCTGTATGAGGAATAGGAGATAAAGTGGTGCTTCACTGGCACAAATGTCTTATTTTTTTTTTCTCTTTCTCCTTTGGTGTTAATGTAGATACCTCACTATTATGTCTTCTCTTCTTTCTTGTCGTCAATGTTTAGATCGATAACGACAAGGTTGATCACTACTATAACAGTCATCTACGATGCTATCATCGATCACCACTATTAAAATTATCTTTTTACCAATTATGTTTATGTCATTTATGCACATGATGTCACATGTTGTATTTTCTATTGATAAAACCGACGATGTTAAGAGAAAATGAGGTTAAATATTTTTTTTATAATTATAAAAATTTTAATATAAATTTTGTAAATATGAGAATCAAAATACTAAAGAGATCTAAAGATAAAAGTAATATGTAATTACCTCATTTGGCGACTGTCCCAACCCAACCCAATTTAAAGCCTCATTTGGCCCGTTTAATCTGATTGGCGCGTTGCACGTGACACGCTGACAGCCCCATTACTCAGTACTACGCCTTGTTCCAAAGATACATATTTAGATTCATCCAACTGCCGTAAAGCATTGTAATCGACAATCGACATGATAACATAATTATATGCACATTCATTTCCTTCGAAAACGATAATTACTACTAATCATATCATACATATTAGGATTATTTGCAGTAACAATAGTACGTAAATGTATCAGCAGAACCCGTCTACGTCGCCTCAGCATCGCTGATACACAGGACGGTTCCTCGAGATATGTGGCGCCAGGACAAAGGGCCAAGAACATGATGACACGCAATTGATCATGAGGCCCTCGTAGCCGGCTAATAAATGATCGTGAAGCTCCGTGTCGGTGGAAATTATTGTTGCATGTACAATGTGCAATATGGATTAGTATGGTTTAGATAAAAGAGAAAGTAATATCTAAAAGATATATAATTATAAATAACACTAAAAATAAATGAATACATGACAGTTCGATTCTCAGATAACGCATGCAATCGCCTTTGTTCATGAATCCATTTTAACTCCCAACATAAAGAGATAAAATGAAGATAACAGAGAAAGTTGGAAGAAGCTTATTACATTTTTGGATTACAAGTTTGTATTCAGCTACGACGGTTATACTGCTTAATTATTCATCCAAAAATAATGTTGTTATAAACACCGAACATGGAATTTCCGATGAAAGTTTCCTCGTATCAGTTCTCCCGTGAAGTCTTCCTCGTCGCTGCTGCCCCTCTCCTTCACTTCATCCTTTTTACCATGCACGTCGTGACCCTTACCCTAATGATCCTGAAGGACAACGCCATCCTATCAATGTTATCCAATCGCATTTCGCTCTCGCTGGCTGTTGCGACTCTACCCGTTTAATCGTGTCTCCTCGCGTCTGTTAGAAATCACTGAAACCAACTTGTGTTTCTAAATCATTATAATAGAAACACAATAAAAACTGATGCGGAAACAAAATAGCGTACCTCTAACCATTGTCGCCAAGAATTTCTGTAGAGGTTTATTCTTGAACTTTGATACTTCTCGGCTTAGAACTCTCGCTTTAGATGATGTAGAAAAGCCTTTCGCTTCAAAGAGATAATTGAGCCCAGGGACCAAAATTCTCATATATATATATGTTCTCCCATCAAGAATATTTATTATCACCAAATCATAACGTTCAAGAATTAATTCAAATTTGTAACGTTTGGACCATAATTAAGAACTTTAATGATATTAAATATGTAATTTAATAATAATGGTTTCATGCATAAAGAATAAAAAATTGAAATCATTTAAATCATAATAAATGAAGAAATTCATGATAATAAATTATGAATCATAATGAGAACATTTATATTATTATTAAATTAAATATTTAATAATAACGGTTACATTCTCCCACTTGGTCCATACGTTTATCTTAATAATTTGAATTAATTTTTCTTGAACAACTTTCTTAAGAAATAAATACACGAATCATAGCGATAAGTCCTCTAAGAGCGAGTATTATCATCCATGTATCACGATGTATTTAGTTTCTTAATCTTAATGTGGTAATATTACTCAATGAATAAACCTTATGTTTATTCTTGGTCCAGTAACAATATATTTTCTCAAAATAATGTGCACATGAATGAGAAAATTGCATAATATATAAGAGTTTCAATATCATTACAAAGTGGAACCAAGTCCCATTTTCTCTACATGATCCTTGAATTTTAGAGGTGGCATGCCTTTAGTCAAAGGATCAGTAATCATCAATTCAGTGCTAATATGCTCAATGACCACTTTCTTTTCCTTTACACGTTCTCTTATGGGTAGATACTTAATGTCGATATGTTTACTTCGACTTCCACTTTTATTGTTTTTAGCCATAAAGACAGCAATTGAATTGTCACAGAAAATTCTTAATGGCTTAGAGATAGAATCCATGATTCTAAGCCCAAAAATAAAACTCTTAATCCATACACCATGTGAAGTAGCCTCAAAACAGGAGACAAACTCAGCTTCCATGGTAGAAGTAGCAATCAAGGTTTGCTTAGCGCTTCTCTAAGAAATAGCCCCACCGGCCATAATAAAAATATATCCTGATGTTGATTTACGAGAATCAACACAACCGGCGAAGTCTGAATCTGAGTAACCAATCACATCCAGATTGTTTGTATGTCTATACATAAGTATATAATCTTTAGTTCGTTGTAGATACCTCATCACTTTCTTTGTAGCTCTCTAGTGGTCCATACCTGGATTACTCTGATATCGACCTAACATTCCCACAATAAATACAATATCAGGTCTAGTACAGACCTGAGCATATATAAGGCTTCCTACGACAAAAGTATATGGGATGTTTTTCATTGATTCCCTTTCAAAGTTGTTCTTTGGGCATTGGTTCAAATTGAACCTATCACCTTTCATAATGGGAGCAACACTTGGTGAACAATCCTTCATCCGAAATCTTTCTAAAAGTTTATCAATATAGGTTTCTTGTGATAGACCTAAAATGCCTCGAGGTCTATCTCTATGGATCTTAATGCCAATGACATAAGATGCTTCACCCATATCCTTCATGTCAAAATTTTTAGAAAGAAATTATTTCACCTCATGCAGCAAACCCTCATCGTTGATTGCAAGCAAAATATCATATACGTATAAAACAAGGAAACATATTTTACTCCCACTAACCTTTTGGTATATGCATTGATCCATGGGATTTTCAACAAATCCGAATGAAGAAATCACTGCATGAAATTTAAAATATCATTGGCGGGAGGCTTGTTTTAAGCCGTATATAGACTTCCCAAGTTTGCAAACTAAGTGTTCACCAACACTAGAGGAGAAACCTTCAGGTTGTTTTATATAAACCTCTTCCTCTAGATCTCCATTTAGAAATATCGTTTTCACATCCATTTGTTGCAATTCAAGGTCAAAATGAGCAACTAATGCCAAAATTATACGTAGAGAATCTTTCTTAAATATAGGAGAAAACGTCTCCGTATAATCGATTCCCTCTTTTTAAGTAAATCCCTTTGCAACAAGTCTTGCCTTGTATCTCTCAATGTTGCCTAACGAATCTTTCTTTGTTTTAAAGACTCATTTGAAACCAATAGCCTTTGCTTCATTAGGCAACTCTACAAGATTCTAAACTTCATTGCTCATCATGGAATTCATCTCTTCTTTCATGGCATTATGCCACAAATTTGACTCTTTGCAACTCATGGCTTGTGAAAATATTTCAGGATAATTTTTGGCTCTAATATTATAATCAGGTTCTTATAGATATACAACATAATCACTAGAAATTGCTGATCTTTTATTTCTAGTAGATCTTCTTAATGTTGTACCAATGGTTCCTTGAGGAACTTGTGGTTCAACTAGTTGTTCAGGAGCTTGTTGTAATTCCTGAACTGCTTGATCTATTAGAATACTATCAACAACTTGTGGAATTTCAATGATTGGTTGTTCAACACTAGTTTGTACTTGAGGAGTGCTATGAACTATAACCAATCTATCATTTGATGTGGAAGGTTGAGATTCTATATGATCATGTGCGGAAACTATGTTCTTGAAATGATCGCTCCCACTAATCACATCATCCTCAAGAAATTTAGCGTTTCTTGATTCTACAATCCTAGTTGTGTGAGATGGACAATAGAATCTATAACCTTTGGACTTTTCGGTATATCCAATGAAATACCCACTAACAGTCCTCGGGTCTAGTTTATTCTCTTGTGGATTATATATCCTGACTTCAGACGGACATCCCCAAATGCACATATGTCGCAAACTTGGTTTCCAACCTTTCCATAGTTCAAATGGTGTCTTTTGGACAGCCTTAGTTGGAACTCGTATTAATATATACACAGCCGTCTTTAGTATTTCAGTCCACAAGAACTTAGGAAGATTAGAGTTGCTAAGCATACTCCGCACCATGTCTAATAAGGTTCGGTTTCTTCTTTCTGCAACACCTTTCTGGTCTGGAGAACCAGGCATAGTGTATTGGGCAATAATCCCATGTTCTTGAAGAAATTTAGCAAAAGGACCAGGTGCTTGTCCATTTTCAATATATCTACCATAATATTCTCCACCCCTATCTGATCTCACAATTTTAATTTGCTTACCACATTGGTTCTCAACTTCAGCCTTAAAGACTTTGAAGGCATCCAATGCTTCATTTTTGTTATGAAGCAAATATATATACATATATCGTGAGTAATCATCTATAAAAGAGATAAAGTATTTCTGACCATGTATGTCCATGTCTGGACAATATATATCAGTATGAATTATCTCTAATAAGTCTGAACTCCTATTAGCACCCTTTTTTGATTTATTGGTTTGCTTTCCCTTAATACAGTCCACACAAGTCTTAAAATTAATAAAATCAAGAGTACTAAGTACCCCATCTTTAACTAATCTCTTAATTCTCTCTATGGAGATATATCCTAATCTCCGATGCCATAATATAGAGGAGTCCTCAATAATATTATACCTCTTAATGCCAGCGTGAACATGCATTGAACTTTGAGTATTATCATTTTGTAATAAAATACGGTAAAGACCATCAAATAAAATATCATTCCCAACACAATCAGATTTATGTAATAAACAAAATGATGTGTCTTTAAAATTAAAGGAATACCCAAATGGTACAAGTCTGGAAATAAAAATTAAGTTTCGTGAGAAACTTGATACATAAAAGGTTCTTTCCAATTTTAAAACAAAACCACTACTTAAAGTTAAAATGCATGTTCCAATTGCTTCCACATGTGAGCCCATCTTATTTCCTGATAAGATGCTTTGCTCACTTCCCAATGGCTTCCTTAGGTTTTGTATACCCTATAAAGAGTTTGCAATATGGATTGTTGATCCAGAGTCAATCCACCAAGTGTTAATATTAACATTAATTATATTAGATTCATAACATACATATGAGGTTGGTTTACCTTTCTTTTCAAGTCATTATTAGAATTTCGTGCATTCCTTCTTCACGTGTCCCTTTCTTTTACAAAAGAAACACCTTACTTCTTTCTTGATATCAGCTTGGGGTGGTATTTTAACATTTCCCTACTGATGAGCTTTCTGATTGGCTTGATGTTTGTCAATTTTATTTTTCCCTCGAGTGGTTACTATTAATGCATTCTCACCCAATTCCATCACTAGCCTCTCTTCTTCTTGAACACACATGGTCATTAATTCATTGATTGACTATTTGTCCTTATGTGTATTGTATGAAATTTTAAAAGGGCTATATTGAGGTAGAAGGGTGTTCAGAATATAGTACACCAAAAAGGATTCTGACATACTAACATCAAGTTTCTTAAGTTGAGCCGCAATATCTCGCATTTGCATTATGTGCTCATGCATACCCTTTATGTTGGTGAGTCTAAGGGATGAAAATTTCATAATAAGGGTACTTGCTAGTGCCTTATCCGAAGTGACGAATTGTTCATCAATAGCTTTTAGCAAGTCTCGGACATTTTCATGCTGGTCAACAGAACCACGTATGCCAGCAGTCATCTTAGTTTTGATAAACATCACGTTGAGCCGATTGGATCGCTCCCATCGCTCATATAACGTGATCTTAGTTGAAGTGCTGGTATTAGTGACTATAGGTGGTTCATCTTTCCTGATAGCATAATTGATATCCATCCACCTTAAATGGAGGAGAACCCTCTCCTTCCATATCTTATAGTTATCACCATTAAGTTCAGGAATATCACATCGAATATAAGAGAAATTAACAGTTTGAGAAACTGCATAAAATCAAACATGCTTATGTCAAAATTTAAAGCTTAATAGACTAAATTACATGTTTTACCAATGTGAAACATGCAAAAAATATGAATCTGTTACTCTAAAGAAAGAAATGGAAATGAAGCGGACTTGCAAAGACAAAGCGAGCGGATTCTATCGTATACTTGTTTCAGAATCGAATGTCCGGGCACTGTCCTAAGCTTTC
Source organism: Musa acuminata AAA Group (assembly GCF_036884655.1). Lineage (NCBI taxonomy): Eukaryota > Viridiplantae > Streptophyta > Magnoliopsida > Zingiberales > Musaceae > Musa > Musa acuminata. Next base: position 33,773,700 of record NC_088355.1, read on the forward strand.
GCTCGATATTCTAGTACGGGCTTAGTTTGTTCAGCTGAAGGAAGGTTCGGAAGACTTCTTGTAGGCCTGATCTCAACGATATAGAAGTCAGTTGCTTTTAAAACGATCGACTCGACTATAAGATAAGAGAACGGTATATTTCTGCCGGACAGGACCCATTCAGCCTAAGGCCATGATCGAAGTCATGACGAGCTAGACTGATTACGCTCTTTCAAGGACCGGCTAAACTCTCTAATGACTCAGTGAACAAGGATTGAGGACTCTTACAAACCATTTCAGAACATTTGAAGCAAAAGGGCATTGAACTCGCTAACGGCATAAAGACAGGACTCTATGGGTAAATTCTTACAATCTCATAACATAAAAATTACCTGTGGGCTAAATTCTTAATTCAAATAGATTCATATGGTCTTTATGATAAAACTATCAAATTATATTCCAATTCATAATCCCTGTGGGTAAATTATGAAAATAATCTGATATTTTATCCTGATTAATTATATTAAATATAATAAAAGATCTTGTGGGATAACAATTATTATATGAAATATAATCAGTCGCAATATGATGTCTAATTACTTATGTGATACTTATTTTAACTTTATATATAATTTTAATTAATTAAGAATGTTGTGGTTAATTCTTAATTAATTAAGATTATATGGATCACTAGACATTTTAAACATAAAAAATTTGCTCATAAGCATAATTTAATATAACTAAATATGCATACATAATATGAGTATTTTACCAACTAAAATGTTGAAAATGATATTTTCTCATGATTTTCAATAAAATATATCAAGAAGTTTTCAAGAAGAAACCAAAATCAAATCAATTTCATGGTATAAAAAATGAAAACTCTTTCGTATCAATGCAAAGGTCAAAAGGCTCTGATACCAAATGTTAGAAATCACTGAAACAAACTTGTGTTTCTAAATCATTATAATAGAAACACAATAAAAAATGATGCGGAAACAAAATAGCGTACCTCCGACCATTGTCGCCAAGAATTTCTACAGAGGTTTCTTCTTGAACTTTGATACTTCTCGGCTCAGATCTCTCGCTTTAGATAGTGTAGGAAAGCCTTTCGCTTCAAAAGGATGATTGAGCCCAGGAACCAAAATTCTCATATATATATATATATATATATATATATATATATATATATATATATTCTGCCATCAAGAATATTTATTATCACCAAATCATAACGTTCAAGAATTAATTCAAATTTGTAACGTTTGAACCATAATTAAGAACTTTAATAATATTAAATATGTAATTTAATAATAATGATTTCATGTCTAAAGAATAAAAAATTAAAATCATTTAAATCATAATAAATAAAAAAATTCATGATAATTATGAATCATAATGAGAACAGTTATATTATTATTAAATTAAATATTTAATAATAACGATTATTGCGTCGCCTCGCTGTCGCAGTCAACTTGGTTGCCTCCCTTGGAATCCTGAGTCTGACCGTCTCCCCCACCCCTCTTCCCTGATCCAGTCCCGGATTTCATCCACGGACGGATAAGCTCGCTCTCCTCTTTCCGTACCACCACTGTATATATTCACCATATGCCCCGTGGCAATGGTATTCTTCAACCTCGTTTAGTTGATACTGTGGCTGTGAGTCGATGATATCTTCACCATCTCTCGCTGCTCCCAGATCCCACCTCCGCTTCCCACCCCGCCTGCCCTCGTCCTCCTCCTGCCGCCGCCGCCGCCGCCTCCTCCTGCCCCCCCGCTGCGCTTCGGCGTCGCCACCAGTCCCCGCCTCCGAGGCGACTCTCTACGACGTGCTCGGGGTCCCGACGGGCGCCACGGGCGGCGAAATCAAGGTGGCGTACCGGCGGCTGGCGCGAGAGTGCCACCCGGACGTCGCCCCGGCTACCGAGTCGTCGGACGAGTTCATCCGACTCCACGCCGCCTACGCCACGCTCTCTGACCCGGAGAAGCGTGCCGAGTACGACCAGCGGGTAATGGCCGCCACGGCGAACGCAGCGGCAGGGAGGCGGTGGTCGCCGCGGCTGTCCTACTCGTGCAGGCCGTGCCGGAGGTGGGAGACGGATCAGTGCTGGTAGGCAGACCCGGCGTTAGCTGATCCGAGTTGTATAGGATAAAGCTGTACAGATTACGGCCATGATCCATTTTTTTTGCCCTTTTTCTTTCGTTTTGTTCCCTCTCAACGCGGGGATTGATTTTAAATCGTTTGAGTGTTTGTGTGATTAAATGGATCTTATAATCTAGTATAAATTTCAGTACGAAAGATATCGTATCCTTCGTGTGGTTTGTGTCAATCGAGCCAAGTGAGCTGCACCCAACTCATCAACACCTGGCGATTTCGTGATCCACATGCACAGGTAGGCCGCTCAAGTCATTCTCGGTTGCGTGGAATACGCTGCTGCGCCGGGCCTCATCTGGCCTTCTCCAACTCAGCTTTCCCGACTCCTCATATTATCCCATTCTATGTTCTCACAGGAAGATATCAACCTACATATCTTCACATATTATACGATTACAAAGATTACACAATGTTTCGACTCAAGAAAGAATCAATGAGCATCAGAAGAGCAGTTTCTGACAAGGTATAGAACAATGACTTCGGAGCTAATTGCAATAAACTAGTGATTTTTTTTGTTGCATTCGCCGTTTTTATGGTGGGCGGCCATCAAAGATGAGTATTCCATTCCCAGCCATCTTTCTCACCACAAGGTATAGCGATCCGCCTCGATCAGTCCTCTTCTAGCGTGCCATCATCCCCATCCTTGAGGACGACGCCACCACATCATCATTGTTATCCACTCCCAGTTCTCTGCCACCGTCGCGGGTCGACACGATCATACTTTATGTTCCTCCTTCCCTTCGCCCCAGCCCATGAGTCGTCGCCATCGTTGTCCACCGACCAAGCTCTCCTCTCCACTACTTCTTTCCAACACGGCTCCACCACCAGTACATATCATCATCGTCCAAAGTTGTATGCGATTAAGGATGAGCTCCGACCATCCATTATCATATCTTTTATGTTCTGATATCCATTTTTTAATCTCTGAATTATATAATTATGATAGTCTTATTCTTTTTCTCATTGATGTCAAATTGCAGGTTTCAATTTCACTGTTAATGACTAAATCAAACCGGTTAAGGAATATTCAGCTCATTTAGGATGAATTAGACACCATGATATTTGTAAGACGGACTAGAGAAAGGAAAAAAATAATGCCTGGAAAAAACAATAAATAGTCTTTAAATCCTTATCATGATGCCTTGCACGACCATTGTATTTCTTTTAACAGGAGAAATAGAGCGAGGTCGCATCATCTTGACTAAAATTGTTCTCTTTCAGCAATCAGTGTCAAACTTGTTAGCTGCTAAATTTCTTTCTTGGGAGTCACTAATTACTATAGACATGGAGCAACTTCTCCACAGTGACTTGGCATTTGGATGCTACCTCTTTTCATTCATGACTATAAGAATAAAATAACTATGATACGGAATAATATAATATCAGGATAGAAATCAAATAATAATATATTAAAATTAGAATTACTTATCTTTCAATATGATAATAATCTAATCTATAAGAAATAATACAAGAGCAGATTTATTTATCTTCAAAACCAATACAAAACTCTCATTCTCTCTTCAATAAGTTATTATAATTGTTATATAATGTAGTAAGAGGATCGAGAAAAAAGTTATTATAAATTTATTAAAAGACTCCTAGGAGTTTTCTAACATAAACTTTTTTGGTGATATGAATTGATATTAAATTTAAATTTTGATAGGGATAATCTTGACACAACTAATTTTGATAGGGACCATGCCCCCCTTATTAATGACTAGTTACATGACCCGGCTTAACAAGCCTTCCCTTTCAAACAACTAACAAAGGGATCATATCCTGCCTAACCCAAAAGAGCAAAGGGGTCAAGGCTAGAGAAGCCAACCCGATAGTCCAACCCAGGCAACGCCCTTGGGGGCACATGCCAATAAGCCACTCTTATTAAATGCCTTCACCATATGGGGTAAAAGAGGGGGCCTTCATGAGCATCTGTCCATGTCACTACGCGCTCAGGTATAAAAGTCGAACCCTAGGTCAAATAGGGCAAGCGGGCAAGAGTTATTCACTCTCTTACTTACATTATTAACCTCCCTCTTCGTTTTCTAGGCTTAAGCATCAGAAAAGTCGAGCTGGGACACTCCCAGTGCAGGCTTATTGTGCAAGGTCATTGGCGTAGTCCGGAGGCACGATTATAAGGCTACCCAGCAAAGGGGACCGCCCTACTCTCAAATCTATTAGGACTAAGTGGGCACTGAGAGGGGGGGTGAATTAGTGCTTACGAAAAAAATTACGTCGGTTTGAAACTTCGTATGATGAAAAATGATATCAGAAAGATGTTAACTTGAAAACGCATTCGTAAACATAGTGGAAGTAAGAAATCATTTTGCAATAAAAATAAAAAACTCAAAGTAAATGCAAATAAGATTTATAGTGGTTTGGTCGTCCTGACCTACATCCACTCTCAATTCCTCTTCACTCGAGGCTACTGGCTTCCACTATTGATCTTCCTTCAATGGGCAAAAGTTCAACTACCCTTTTACACTCTTTTTCTTTTTGATAGACTCAAGAGAGAACCTTTACAACCTCTCTTTCTTAGACCTCGCTTCTCCTTTTAGACGAACTTCTAAATGTTGAATCTCGGATTTTGATGATGAAAATCAATTGAAGAGTTTATGATCTAATATGTGTTTTGAGTGACGTAGGAAGCTTCGATTAGGAAGAGATAATTAAAGCAGCAAGAATCATGTTGAGCCAGAGTGGAAAATGTCAAAAGATTAGATGTTGAGCCGGAGGATCGATCGATATATCAGTAGAAGGCTTTGGGCCATGGGATTGGACATCAGGCCAAGAAGAGCAGAAATTACGCCAAAGAAATTGGAGTTGCAGAGGTCAACTGACCGATTAGGCAATAGGCCACAAGAGAGGATGATGCGTCGGAGATTCAAATGAAGCATTGATGAACCAATGACATGCTGGACAACATTTGATTAGCTTTATAATAATTATCTAGATCGAAATAGGTTTTAGGCATAATTGGGTTGGAATTGGGTCCACTCAATTAGGGGCTAGTTGGGCCCAAGTTTGGGCTGTGTTGGGCCAAGTAAAAGGCACAAAATGTGACCCAAGAGGTGGAACCGTTGGTGGTACAGTCTCCGAGACTATGTTAGGTGATGGTACCGCTAGACTGGGCGATGGTACCACCCAGTGACAAGGTGTCAAGCGGTGGTATCGCTAGACTGAGTAGTAGTACCGTCCAGTGTCAATGCTACAAGTGGTGGTACCGCTAATACCTTGAAAACCGGGGATGAGACACTTTTATACTCTAAGTTTGAATCTGCTTGAGGCTTATAAATACCCCTCTCATCCTTGATTAACAAATATAAAAATTGAGAGCAAAAATGTAGAAAAATACTATTGTAATCTGGTGAGAACTTCTCTCAAGCTCTAAGTGTTAGTGTAGTTTAAGGGAAAAGTAAGTGGAGGTGTAAAGGTTCTCTCATGAACTTGTCAAAAAGAGAATGAGCGTTAAAGGGTAGTTGATGCCTATTGAAAGAATATCGGTAGTGGAAGCTAGTGGCCTTGAGTGAAGAGGAATCAGAAGTGGATGTAGGTCACGATGACCGAAACACTATAAAAATCTAGTTTGCATTTCTATTTTGCTCTTAACTTTAATTATAAACTGAATTATTACTTTCACTACCTTACAAATATGCTTTCAAGTTAATATCTTTCTGAAATGAGTTTCATCGTATGAAGATTTTTAACTCGACATGATTTTTATCTACTACACTAATTCAAACCCCCCCCCCCCAACCCCCCTTCCCTCCTCTCCCCTCTTAGTGTTGTTCTTGATCCTAATAGTTGGTATCAGAACCACATTCTTTTCTCATTTGGTTTAACACCCAAGATAAATGGTTTCTTTCATATTTCAAGAGGGTCACTCTATCATTCATTCTCTTATGTTCAATGGGACGGACTACACTTATTAGAAAACTCAAATGAGAGTTTTCTTGCTTTTATTGAATCTTGATTTATGGAATATTATCGAAAATGGATTTTAAAAGTCTTCTCTTCCGATGAATGGTTGGAATGATTTGGAGAAAAAAACTTTCTCTTTGAATGCCAAAACTATGAATACTTTGTTTTGTGCTTTAGACAAAAAAAAATTTAATCGTATTTCTATTTGTGAAACTACGCACGATATTTGGCACACATTTGAAATCATAC